>NW_026850522.1:0-117887 GCF_030869225.1 Colletotrichum abscissum
CTTGAGGTCGGGCGGCGATAGAGGATAGACCTCGAAATTTGTTGGGCATAACAGTGATGAAATGTGAATCATTTGACGCGGTTTGCAAGGAAAGTCTTTCCGTGATACTTCCCACCACAATCTTGTTAATTGCAATCTGGTCCACCACTGAACAGGGTCTGGCGATCACCGCAGGTAGCCTTGCAACGCTCCGCCCACTCTTCAGACTCGTAGGATACCGACTCGGCTTTACATCCATGGGACCCTCGCAACTCCACGATTCCGAACGCGGCGCCCCGTCTGCTATGGGTGGCAACATCAAGAACGTCAGCAACAGTAGCTCAAGCCGGGGCCAACGACGCGGCCCTTTCAGTCTTACCACCTTCATGTCCAAGGATGAAAGCGAGAGTCATGAGATGGGCAGCGGCAGCGAACAAGAACGAAACCAGCAGCAGAAGATGTCTTCAAGTAAGCGCGCTCGCGGCTGGGAGTCGACAGGGAGGCGGGATAATGAGAGCGAGACTGAACTAACTTTCGAAGCCTCAAAAGAGTCGGTGGGGAGTGACCGCGACAACATAGTCGTTGTTCAAACCTTCTCTTTGCGGGAAGATCGATTGTAAACGTTGTACACATGCTTACTGTAAACGATGAATCTAATATTCAACGCCTCACGAATGGGAATTGGGAGATGGTATATATAAAACTTAATTGAGCAACATGTATATGAAGAAATCCTGCAAACGCGATCCAATTGCCATCATGCAAATTTCAGGTCCATCAGACCAATCTGATGTCTTACCTACTTGACAGGAGATGCATCAGATGAACCACTCTCCATATACCCAGGCACATGGTTGGTATGCACTTGCGATCTTAACTCAGCAGCAAGCCATGATTTTATGTTCTCCTGAACATAGCTGGAAGCTCATTGTCTCAATCTCGACAAGCCACTCAGTCGGGAACATTGAGGGCAAGTAGCCAAGATGCAGGCACACGAACTACACCGGGGACCGCAGCAACAAGGCACAGGAAAAAGTGATTTAACAAATCGACCCTCAGGTTACTTGAATTCTGCTAATAGAGCTACATATAATCTTTAAGGTCTTCCCCCAAGATTGCCCGCGCCACAATGAGCGAATATCCTTGTGTTGTTCATTCGTCTAGGCTCCAGACCAACCACGGCTTCTGCAGCCACGATTACGACAACCATAGGGAGCCTGTGTGATCATGCCAAGTAGAGAGACATTTGGTTTTGCAAGGGAAACTTCGACGCAAGAAGACTCGCAGTTCTCTTTTCCCAGCAACGCAAGCCGTCTCGCAAGTTGTCGCAATACGCATATTGTCATCCGACAGCAATACTGTACTTGGTGTTGCACGGTGAGGCTGGCTATAAGCATCACTTGTACTACAAACCAATCACTCTGGCTACAGCGATACGCCAATCCTTGAAATTTTGGCAGATTGTCGATCCGAAATAACAAGTTGATTTGGTTGCCACTGCAAATCATTGCCGTCCACACCAACAGCATTGCTATGCAGTGCTGAAATGAGTGTCAAGCACACCAGCTGGAGTACACTCAGGGCCGCCTCGCAATGTCGCCTCAGAACCACGAACAACGCAAGCGTCATTGTTTTCCTCGTTCTCGTTAGACTGGACACAAATTGCTCCTAGGACGTTCGAGAGTAGTTGATTCGTCCAAATGATTCTCTAAATATACTTCCCTAACGCTCTATTTCTTGAAGTGGTTCGTCTTTGGGTCTCAGGACCGCAACTACATCCTTGTTCTAGTCGACGGGGACATGGCATGCTACATCCGATCCCTTCAATGGCGAGAATCACTCTCAAGAGTTTTGAAACTTGGTCGCTAGTGTGCAGTGTTGATATCAAGTCTCGTCCTTCATGGATACGGCATTGTGTTGGGGCCTCGTCGGGCCAGCTGGCACTCCATTCTGTACTGGCCTCAGAAGGCGGTTCAGAGAGCTCTGGTTGACCTGCGATAAAGGTGTCACTGGCGTCAATGGTGTTGTCGAGGTTCTATCAGCATTTCCCATGCTCTGACCTCGCGCCAGAACAGCCAATGAGTTCTTGAGCGCATTCAACTGGGCCTGAAAATCGTTACTTTCGATTGCGGGCTGACGGCCGGGATGAGGCTGCTGCTGTGTCGATGTTGTCTCCTTTTGGCGTTGAAGCTCGGCCTCGATCCGATCCATTCTCTTGGCCTGTTCTTTCTTTGCTTCCGCCTGTTCGGCAACGTGGTTCGTGAGGCGTGTCTCCACCATTGCGATGCGATTGTTAAGAGTGCCCAGGTGCTGATCTAAGGAGGTTTTGCTAACATCAACGAGTGTTCTGCAGTTATTGATCAAGGTTGTGCTGATAGCGATAGCTTCCTCCATCTTCAAAATTCGAGGCATGTAATCAGCATTCGGTACTTGGTCGGCGATGGCTCTTTCTATCCTCTCAAGGCGGTCTTCAAAGCCCTCTGGACGCGGCAGGGTTGGGTCAGCTCGCGCGCCCATCCGTTCTTCCAATGCGGCTAGCCTTGTCTCGGTCCGGATGCTCTGTTGAGTATCTACCCCTTTTCGATCTTCTGATCCTATTCTGACGGTTTTTTTGCTTGTCTCGGAAGCTTGAGACGACTCTGTGTTGGAAAGAAGACCGTGTTTGACTTCCTTCATCTCTCGGCTCAACGTCTTCAAATCGCCTTCGAAGCTTTCGATAAGGCCATGCTGGTCTTGCTGCCGTTGTTGAATCTTTTGGCTCGATTTGCGACATGTCATAATCTCCGCAACAAGGCTGTTTATCTGGCTACTGAGCATATCCAACTTTTGTAGGGCATCTTGGCACTTTGAAGCAGTGAGCAGGTTGAGCTGGTCGTGTGCTTTTCGGATATCTCTTGAAAGCTCCTCAGATTCCATAACGAGGCTTGCTTGTTGTTTCAAGAGCTGCATGGTCTCGTCGTTTTGTCCAACTCTGGTCTCGAGCAGTCGGAGTAGCTCATCGTCATACTGCGACTGTTTCTGGTGTCCGATGGTGGCTAGGTCGTTCAAATCCGAGTCATATGTCTTGTGTTGTTCTTCAGCCAAATCCTGACTTGCATCAAGCATCGAGCCTGCTGCCCCATGGTGAGTGGGTGTTCGTCGATGGTCTTGGCTGCTCATTACTTGGCTAGAGGGCTCCTCGTGACAAGGGGTGAGCTGCCAGTTCAGTCGCGGGGAGCATGACGGCGATTCCGGGAGGCATTGCCTTTTCAAGGAGTCGGGTGCATCAGGGCTAGGTTTCCTTTTCCGCCCTTGGCTTTGGATGAGGTCATCGATAGCGCTTTCTGAAGCACCCTGAGTAGACGACTGCCTGATGTTATCGTAGCCGAAAGAAGCTCTGCGTTGCCTATCCGGTGTTGTCGTCGAGATGCTTGGGAGGCTCTTGCCAGAAGGTATCATCTGGAAGTGGGCACTGGTGGAAGAGTCCCTACGTTGACGCTGGCCCGATGGTACTGATATGCGCGAAGCCAGATCCTTGCCGATGCTGCGTATGCTTCCGCCTCTTATTTGAAAGCTCGAAGGTGTGCCCTTCTTGATGGGGAACGCCCCATACGTGGGAGGATTATCTGGATCGATGATAGACATCCGGTCATGCTTCATCAGCTCTGACCATGACTCCTCAACGTACTTCCACTCTTCTTGAAGCTCCTGGGTTGTCGGCTGGGCACCGACTGGCGGGTCAGGATCCCGGGAATTCCACGCGTCGATGAGATTACTCAGGAAGTTATGGCGCTTCTTGTGGATCTTGGGGGTTTCCAGGTATACGCGGCGACGATCCGAGTAAATTTCTGCGAGGTCCTCGACCATTCGAGAGCTGGCATTAGACACACCCCAGTGATCGCGTATGAAGTCCCAAAAGCGGATGCGATCGAAGGCCAGATGTTGACATCGTAACAGAAGCCGGAAAAGAATAACGAGGTTAAGGTGTATGCGCCCTTGACGATCGGACAAGGTCTTCAACTCGGCAAATCTGTCAAATCTCTTTGCATTGCCAGGATGAAGAAGAATCGCTTTAGACAGGGCCACTGAATTCGGCCACGGGGGAAGCGGGAGCGAGACGGCTGTGATCCAGAATACGTCGTTGTAGTCCCCTTTCCCCACCATGGTGTAATATGAATGGTTCAAGGCCCGCGAGGGTATCGCCAGGCTAGACTCTAGTGGGGAATGCAGATGATGATATCGAGAAAGAGTGTGGGCATGGAGAGCCGACGTCAAGAAATCTGCGTGCGTGACACTGACGCGGAAGGGACGGGGAGCAAGGATGGAGGGGCCCTGACCGCGCAGAAGCCGAGGACGCGGAACCTGGGAGATACCGGCACCGCCGCGCGTGGTGGTTTCAGGGGTCCAACCAGAAGGTTCAACGCTCTGTGGCCCTGTGGAGTCGACTCGCCGAGGATTTGGCTGTCAGTGTTCTGGAACGAACTATTCGTAAGGTACCTAACCGTTCTCTTGTCACCGATGGGTGTTACCTAAGCCAGACTTCCCTGGACTCACCCAACTCATTCATTCTCACATTTCGTCACACTCTCAGTCTCACTCTCACTCTCGCTTTCAGTCACACCCTCACTGCTGCTCTGGAACTAAGCAATTTCATATACCTAGTAGGCGACACCTCTGGGTGTTTGCTCATACTCCGTTCTCATTTTTCACATCATCATTCCCACCGACATCATCAACATCATTTCCTCAACGCCACTTCAAGTCTCCAATCGCATTGCTCACCAGCACGACCCTCATTCGAGATGTTCAGCCCATAACCAGCACACTCCGGAAGCGCACCTTATTAGAAATCATGTGTTCCGAAGCCTTCTTCGCGTCGTCCAGTGAGAATCTCTCAACCATGCACTTAATGCCGTGTGTTGCTGCAAAGTCAATGGCCTCCTCCGAGTCCATCTGATGTCCACTGGGCCATCCACAAACCGACTTGCCTCCAACGATGAGGTCAATCGTGTCGACCTCCAATCCTCCGACAGGCGCCAAAACGCACAGCTTGCCGCCTGGCTGCAAACCACCGGTAAGCGGCGAGATGATCTTGGGGTTGGGTGCTGTCGCAAGGATCAAAGCAGCACCTCCAAGCTTCTTGAGCTCCTTGACGGGGTCTGTTGCGCTCGAGTCGATGTACTCATGCGCACCCAACTTCATCGCAAAGTCCTTCTTGGTGGACCCGGAACTCAGGACCACGACTTTATAACCCATGCGACTGGCGTACTGCACGCCAAGATGACCCAAGCCGCCGAGACCCTGGATGGCAACGAGATTGCCTTGCTCGATTTGCATCTTGCGAATGCTGTTGAAAACGGTAACACCGGCGCAAAGAAGTGGTGCTGCTTCCGCAGGATCAACGTCCTTTGGCACCCGGACTGCCGACTCGGCACGGAGCAGCACGTACTCGGCGTACCCACCATCCCGGAACACGCCATTGATGGTCTCGTTATCACAGGCTTGGAAGAACCCCTTTTGGCACTGTCGACACGTTCCGTCATGCCCTGCATTTCACCATTAAAAAGAGCTCTTGACGTACAAATGCATGAGAACTCTGGAACAGACATACCTCCGTGCCAAGCACCTCCAACACGCTCTCCGCCTGTGAACCGGCTCACGCCTTCGCCCACTGCCACCACGTCGCCAATGATCTCATGGCCTGGGATCCGTGGGAAAACGTCTCCGAAACCTCCTTCTGCCATGCCTACATCGGAGTGGCATACCCCGCATGCTAGAACTTTGACTAGGACGAGGCCGGGACCTGGTTGTTTCAGTTCCTGGTCGACAATCTTGAGGGGCGCGCTCTTGGACTCGATAACGGCCGCCTTGAAAGTCTTTGGAAGTCCCGACATTGTGAATCGTGATCTTGCAGTCTTGGAAGTTGAGTGTCAGGGTTTGAAACAGAGAGAAAAGATGTGCTGTGAAAGAGAGAGGTTGCCCTTGCGTAGACCTCAACTTGGGGCGGTGCGATGGCCACTACTTATATGCACGCAGGACTAAGGGTAAGAAGTCAGTCTGTGTATCACACACGTCGACTTGACTGGTGCAATGCTGGAATCCACGCTTTCCGAGAGGGTTGGGCAAGTCAAGTCCAGACTTTCAAGCCCCTCATTTGTTTACTAATAAACAAGATAGCTCCAGAGACCCAGTACCCAGACGTCTGCACCGCTGATAAGAACTCCTGGCTGCAGTCATCTCCTGTAGGCTTCGCATGTCTCATAGGATGCTTCCAGAGAAGCTTGGGTTGTCGGTAAGACTAGGACGGATTTAGAAGAGGGGTTAAAGTGTGGTGGCGCTGCTACCATGGCTACGATGACATCAACAAGACTCAATTCAACCCTCATGGATGTGAGCCCCTCTCATAGCTCCAGGATAGAGCTGGTTGTGCAAAGAATATCTTCTACATATGGTAGAGCCATTCTACCCCTACTGTGTAGGATCAGATAGAGTTAATCGGCCGCCCGTTGCTGCCAAGATATGTACGGCCATGACAACGTCACAAATTCCGCGGAGGCCATGGAACCCATGCACGATTTGCTTCTCGGGAATGTCTCTACTTGGCCCTCGTGGCAAGAGCAAATTCATCAACTTGTGGCTGGAGAATCAACTGCGGCTTGGGAGAGATCTCAAGGGAGCCATCGGCAATCGGCGCGCCGAACGCAGGCTTACGTTCCGCGTAACTCCGTCAGCCAATGAAATGTTATTCCTTGTCGGTTTTGCAGGGGCCTTTTTCTCCAAAGCCGACAGATACGGACACGCAAGTCCTCCGTTTCTCGTTCGTACCTTTAGGTAGCCACGGCAGCATACTGGGCGTAAAGGTACCTTGCACAGTATGTTCGTCGCGGAGTTCAATTGCCTCAGCCTTACCGGGGCAAACAAGGATTCGGAACCGTGCCAAAGCTAAGTCGTCAAGCTTTCCTTAGCACGTGTACCGATGAGAGATGTGTAGCAGGCGTGACTCTCCTGAGAGCTCCGATGCAGCCGGTAAGCTATCCACAAGCTGAGCACTGAAGTACCTTTCTCGCGCTTCGCGCCAAACAAAGAACTTTTGATGGCCGTCCGAGAGCAACAAAATGATGGAGAATACTGCACAGTTGCGGAGATAGCAGAGCTCGATCTGATGTACCCTTCCGGAGCCTCCCCACAATTTCGGCCTTCGCGCGCAAAAGGCTACTTGTATGCTGAGCTCGAGCAGCGAAGTCTTGAAGGCTTAGCTCTGAAGCCACGCCTCCTGGGGGTGCAAGTCAGAGTCCCCGAAACTCCATGAATGTGGTCATTGATGGAGTTGATGGATCTTTTGTTGCAATAGCTGAAGCTTGCCTCGGGTATATAAATGACCAAAGCTGCCCACATCCTGTACTTTGTCCTTCGAAACAAACAATAACGGAACATTACTTTAATAAAAGCAATACTTCAGTCACATCACACAATCCAATCACTCAACGTATCAACAGAGCTTCACGTACAAGCAGGCCTAGAAATATAATTAGACCCAGAATGTCTCTCCAAGATAAGGTCATCCTCATCACCGGAGGTTCCAAAGGCATCGGCAAGGCCATCGCTCTTGATGCTGCCGCGCAGGGTGCCAGGATTGTTGTCAACTATAGCAGCGACTCAACCGCCGCCAACGAAGTTGTCAAGGCCATTGGCAGCGACCGCGCTATCGCCGTGCGCGCCGACGGCTCCAAGATGGCCGAGTTGCAGAAGCTCGTGGATGTCACCATCGACAAGTTTGGCAAAATCGATGTGCTGATCCCCAACGCTGCCATCATGCACATGCGCACTGTCGAGAATACTACAGAAGAGGACTTTGATCAAATGTTCAACACCAACGTCAAGGGACCCTACTTCTTGGTACAGGTATGCGATCCAATCCATTCCGGCGTGCCCTTGTGTTCTATAAAACTTACCTTTTCTGAAAAGAAAGCTCTCCCCCACATGTCTGAAGGCGGCCGTATCATTTTCCTCTCAACGACCGTCCTCGCTTCAAGTAGCCTTCCCCCGCCGTACCTGCTCTATGCATCGACAAAGGGCAGTATTGAGCAGATGACCAAATACATGGCCAAGGACCTCGCCAAGAAGGGCATCAACGTCAATGCTATCGCGCCTGGTCCCACCGGGACCGACTTGTTCTACAAGGGCAAGACGGAGGAGATGCTCAAGAACATCACTGCCAGCAGCCCCTACAACAGAATTGGCACACCAGAGGAAATCGCCTCTGTGGCAGTTTTCTTGTCAGGAAAGGAATCATCCTGGGTGACGGGGCAGATTATTCGGGTAAATGGAGGAGCTGCATGAGAAGCATGTAATTAGACAAAGGCTTGCGCATGTAGTGCTAGTCAATGATATAGAATTTCCATGTTCAACGCCTTGGCCTCACTCCCTCGAGGCAACCACTCAATATGCGATCTTGGACGATCTTGGACGCTCTTTCAATATCCCAAAAATCTAAAGTTAAACTGATGGCGCCGCTAGGGATTCTACTGAGCCCCCAAGGCAGCTAGTGCATTGCGCAGCTCCTTTACTGCCGTCGGCACATCTTCAAAGTTGAGCGCAGAAATAGCCCACTTGGCGTGCTTCTGCGCCTTTGGCAAATCCATATCATCCGAAGGTGCACTGCTTGGTGCCCACGAGTTGTGTGAACCGGCAGCCACTGGTGCTCTGGGCTGAGGTACCATCGGCGGTGGCTTGAACTGCTGAGGCGCCGGAGGTGGAGGCGACTTGGTAACACTGGAAGGGGGTATCTGAGGCGGCTGCCACGGCGACGCAGTGTTGGCCGGGCTGAATGATGGGCCGGTCGAGGATGCGGCATAAGGAGAAGGGGCTGACGGCTCGTTTGCCTTGACGGAAGAGTCATTTACGCCGGATTGGCTCAAGGGAGATGGCGGGAACTGTTCGGGAGGGTCAAAGTAGCCCTGAGTCTGTGGTGCCGGCGGGTTGAGGTCGTTTGCCGAAGGCACTGATGGGAGATCGAGCACGCTGGACTGGGCAGGCTCAGGCTCGCTGGGCTCGGTTGTCGGCGCGGACTCTGCCGGTGCCGGTGCCTTTTTGTAAAACTCGGTCTCCGGGTCGTCCTCTACAGACGCAGGCTTTGGGGACGTTAATCCTTGGACATCTGGGTCGTTGGGATCCAGCGCAGGAAGAACATCTTCGGCCGCGGGCTCTTCCTGTTTGGGGTTGGACTCGTTGGGGTCCTTGCCCTCCTTCAAAGCCTTGAGTATCCGAGCAGCGTTCCACTTTGCATATTTGACCTTCTTGAGCGTTTCTTCGTCTACAGGGCCCCAAATATTGCCCAGGAGGAGGAAGGTTGCAGCGGCATCGAAGGTATCGGCGGTTTGCCTAGGTTCGAAGCACGTTAGGAGGCAAGGAAGGTGGTGCTATCGTAGTGAAAAGGGCGCACCTGGTGACGCGATTCGCGCGCATAACCTTCTCTGCCCTGTCGAGAGTATCTTGTGCGAATTGCTCGACATATGCTTGCCCAACTGTGTCGTCGGTGATGGCTTCTTCTTGAGCGTTCTCAGTTTTGGTCTGGCACGGCAACTATTAGTCGCTGACGCACAGCAGCAACGATAACAACATCATCGTCTTGCTAACCTGTTCAAGCCTATCCATAAGGTTTGTCGTGTATGAGAGACTCTCATCGTCGACGTTGTGCAAACCCTTGGCCAGGATTTGGTTGACCACCCAGTATTCGCCTGTGTGTGTGTCTGGTCAGTATCTAGAGCATCCTCCGGCCATGCAGTAGTAATGGAGATGCCCGGACATACACCAGTAAGTCACCACAGGTTTGTGCTGCCGCAGCTGATTTGCGCGATTGATGAATCTCGTGATGTCTGCCTGTCGCAGGCTGTCGGGGATCGGCTCGGCCATGGCTGCGGCGGCGGCGGCTGCAACAAGCAGAAGGAGGAGGGTTCGAAGGGCGCGATGGACAGTATCGGGAAAGGACGCTTTTGATCAGTATCGGGGTCCGGACGAGAGCAAGGGGAAAAACCCTTTTGCTCAGTGACAGCTCACGGGCGCAAAGATGTAGCGGACTTGCGACGAGTGGTGCTGCGCCAAGAGGTAGGAGACATGTATTTCGTATCTTGGAAGCCTTACCGCAGGTGGCAGTATCAGCGGCAACACCACCGTCAACTTTCCCCACACGGCGCACATCACAGCGGGGTGGGAAGGTCACCGGGTACGTACCTGCATCCATCAGGTGGACGACGACCTCAGATTGTGAGGTACTTTTAGGTACGTCCACAGAAGGAAGTACATAAGGTACCTTAGGTACTGCGGCTCGTGGCTGGTGGTGCTCGAATTGTGGCTCAAGCTCAGCAGAGCTAGTGTGGGGTATGTGGCTAGTGCTCAGGCCAGATGCTCCGATTCAATTGACTGGAAATTTCCATGGTTCCATTCCCAGGCCGAATTAAGCCCAAAGGTGAGGGGTTCGCGTCTCACAGTTCCACGCTGGCCTCTTTACGCTGCGAAGAAGCCAACTAAACTTTTATGCTTCCATTTGCTTGCTTTCCCAATTCCATAAATGCAGACAGGGACAGAGCTCACTCACATGGCTGAACCCAGCTCCTTGCTCTGACTTTTTATTCCCACACCTTTTCTCTTATCTCCCGGCTCCCTTTCCTCCCTTCCTCTTTGCCTTCTTCTCCTCTCTCTCTACCTTGCCCATCCACGTCTCCATTGTCTCTGGCGTCACATCACTTGCTGCCGTCCGGCGCACTTCTACTCACCTTGCCCACCCCACACTTCACACCTACAACAGATAAAGTGCATTGCTGCTAAACTTTATCCACCACGATGCATCACCCCACTCTCCTTGCAGCTGGCGCTGCCGTTTTGTCGGCTTTGCCCGGCGCCCACGCTGGCATGTATCCAAAGAGCTCTGCTGTGCTCCAAGTTGATGCCAAAAATTATGACAGCTTGATTGCCAAATCCAACTACACATCGGTAAGACATTTTTCATGGTGTTGTTTACATCAATCAACTTTTTTTCACATGCTTACCTGAGCTTGCCAGATTGTCGAGTTCTATGCTCCCTGGTGCGGTCATTGCCAGAACCTCAAGCCCGCCTACGAAAAGGCTGCCAAAAACCTGAATGGTCTGGCCAAGGTTGCTGCCGTCGATTGCGACGAGGATGCCAACAAGCCTCTCTGCGGTCAGATGGGCGTGCAAGGCTTCCCCACCCTCAAGATTGTGAGGCCTGGCAAGAAGCCTGGCAAGCCCGTTGTCGAGGATTACCAGGGGCCCCGTACTGCCACCGGTATTGTTGAGGCTGTCGTCGACAAGATCACCAATCACGTCAAGCGCGTTACTGACAAGGACCTCGACTCTTTCCTCGAGGGTGACAAGCCCAAGGCAATCCTCTTCACTGAGAAGGGCACCACTAGCGCTCTGCTCCGCAGTGTCGCCATCGACTTCCTCGACGCTGTCACAATTGGTCAGGTCCGCAGCAAGGAGGCAAAGGCTGTCGAGAAATTCGGAGTCAAGTCTTTCCCCGCCCTGGTGCTACTGCCCGGTGGAGACAAGGAACCTATTGTCTACGATGGAGAACTAAAGAAGGATGGGCTGGTGTCGTTCATTTCCCAGGTCGCTTCCCCCAACCCCGACCCCGCGCCCAAGGCCGACAAGAAGAAGGCCGACAAGAAGGCAGAGAAGAAGCCTGAGAAGAAGAGCAAGCCTGCCTCCGAAAAGTCAAGCACCAGCACTGCCGCCGAGCAGGAGGCTACCCCTGAGCCTGAAGCCGCCACCGAGACCCCGTCAACCGAGCAAGCCGCCCCTGTCCTCAACGTCATTCCTCCATTGCCCATTGCCAACACGCCCGGAAGGCTCCTGTCGGAATGCCTCAACACCAAGTCCCACACCTGCGTCCTGGCCTTCGTGCCCTCCAAGGAGAACGAAAAGGCCGAGAAGGCGCTTACCAGTCTGTCAGAGATCGCCCATAAGCACGGCCAGGCCAAGCGCAAGCTGTTCCCCTTCTTCTCTGTTCCCGACGAAAACCCGGCCGCGGCCACTGTCCTCAAGAGTCTTGGCCTTGCTAGCGAGGTTGAGATTATTGCCGTCAACGCACGCCGGAACTGGTGGAGACACTACGAGGGCGATTTCGAAGCGACGAGCGTCGAGAGCTGGATCGATGCTATTCGTCTTGGCGAGGGAGCGAAGAAACAGCTGCCTGATGGATTGGTAGCTCAGGAGATCGAGCCCGAGTCTTCGGAAAGCAGTGCGACCGCCTCTACCGCAGCCACGGATCCTACTGCTGAAACCGAGACGGACGCGCCTAAGGAGACACCATCTGAAGCCCCCGCGCCCCATGATGAGTTGTAAGCATCCGCTTGTCCTCTGAAATCTGCATGAATGGTTAGCTTGGACCGTGTGTACATTAGTTAGTCAATGTGATGGGAGAAATCTGACCATTGCCAATACCGCTGAGCCACTTCTGTGGTTGATGCTGCCTTCCATGCTTCCACTCATGATTCCATTTCCAAGTCCAACCCGGTGCCTTTCTCTACCGTACCTTCTTGTACCATTTGACGGCCCTTCTCCTTGACCACGCGGTCCATAAACTGTCGCACCTGTTTGCATCCATCTACACCAACAGCAAGCATGCCCTCCAACCGGCTGACCTGGACACGGCTTTCACACACCATTACGGCAACACGGTCCGTGAGGCCCAGCGTTCCCACTGTCATGTACGGCAGCTCCTGCTCTTCCTGGGTGTTGAGATCGAGTAGAGGGTCAGCACCATCATCGGCGGCTGCGTATGTAGAGGTCGAGCCGGCAGTGCAAGCAGCAATGTAGTCGGTCATGGGAATGCCAGCATCGATTAGTGCTAGTGTCGAAGCGTTCAGAAGAGCCGCCAAAAGGGAACCGTCCTGCGACAAAACGTGTAGAGAGATGGTGATGCTGCTGTGGGGGAAGAGATGTGTGTGAAGGTTCGCCGAGACAGCTTTGGCAATGGTAGCCTCGAGTTCTTGTGATCGCCTGCAAAGATTAAACGATTAGCCGAGGCAATACGCACATGCACACACTAGATGCACTTACTTGTCGTTGCGGCCTCGCTTCATACGGTCGACAGAGCTGAAGCCGGCGACGACGAGGTTGACAGTAACGGCAGCTTCCTTGGACTGGCCGCCGGCACCCCCGCGACGCTGGGGTTCAGCAGGTCCTGTAACAACGCACATGACCTTTGTGTGGCCCATCTCGAGGTAGCTCGAGCCATCGGCAGCTTCCTGGGTACGGATTTGGGCGTGCAGGCGTCGGAGCTCGTTCCAGCGGCGGCCATCGACGCGCAGGAGCGCCATGGAGTAAGTGGAGGTATCTAGAGGCATGATTGAGCCACCTGCAATTTTCCTGGATGTATATTTGCTCTGAACTCTGTGATCGTAGGTAGAATGACGAATGGAGGGGTTGCGGGCGCAGAAAGTTGTTGACAAAGTGTTGCACAAGGTGGGATGCGAGGCTATTGCGACTGCGACAGAGGGACAAACCCAAAATTTTGGAAAGCGTCAATCCACCGCCTGCCTTTGGCCACGCTGGGAAAGGTGGGATGGTGGGGCCGGGCGGTCGGTGAGACGGCGTCCGGGCCCCGGTCATCTACGTACAGAGCTCGGGCCTCTGAACCCCTTTGGACCCTGGGCTTCCTATGGCCCGCACTGTCCCTCCCGAGATCGCGGGGAAGCTCTCCCATCTTGGTGGTGGGAAGACCAGAGAGGAGGGAGTTTCGAAACTAAAGAAGTAACATCAGACTCGGCATGGACGTTGCAAGTAAATTCGCCAACGGCCAGCTGCCACCTTTACATCGCACGGCTGACTGTGACTGGTAGGAATTGAAAACGCGGGGTAGCCAGAGTCAATGCCATATTTTCTTCTCGCGCTGGAGGTACACTGCATGACTTCGCGTAGACCTTTGAAGAGCGATTTGATGCGGGAAGTAACATGCAATTACTGCGCCCCGAAATCCTTCGTCGTTATTCACGTTTGATGATAAGCACATTCAAATCTCACTCACTGCGGTCATGGATCGATCATCTAGGTTTGAACCTTGGTAATGCTAGTGACCGGTGTATTCGTTCTCATTCCTCGTTATGCTAATATTACAATCTCGTTGCAGGAGGGATGATGGTGTCGGTTGCCTGGAGCAGCACATTGCTCAACCGAAAATTCCATGCCCGCCTTCATGTCCGTGCCACCCAGTCCCGTAAGAAAAGAGCTCAGTATCGTTCGCGAGCTTGCCCAAAGTAAAAGGAAAGTTGATAGTCCACGCCGTTCAATTTCAATAGTCACCATTCAAGCCATGACCAGGACGCCCATATTAGACGTGCTGAACTCGGACGCCGGAGGTACCAAAACCAAGGAATTGGTCGGCTTAACCTCGTCGTCTTCGGGTCCATCAGTCCATCCTCTCTCAGGGCCCCATCTGATCTTCCGGTTGTTCGCCGATGTCACCTCCAGAAGGGCCCGCATCATTCCCCCCGACTTCTTCACACCAGGCCAGGCGTCGAAATAGACGGTGTCGATCCAGGGCATCTGGTTGAATATTTCCGTCAGGAGAGACTGGCTGAAACCTTCATAAAAGCCATCCGACCGGCGAAAGCCGTTAAAGATGCCGTCGCTGGGATCGCATTCGACCAGCACCGTCAAGCGACGGACGTTGACGCACTCGTGGAGGCCCAGAGCTGGCGTCACCACCCATCCTCGCGGCGGTTTACTCCATCCGGGACCAAGGCGAAGCTCCAAGGATGTAATGTACGATCTTGAGCTTGGCTTCATACGAGCCAAGAGCGGCTTCTTACTTTTGAAGTACTTGCCCGGGTGTGTTGGGAAAATGCGGAACGGGCGGCTGCTGTAGAAGTAGTGAGAGACTTCCTGATAGACAGTGCGGCAAGTTCTTTGGATTCCGAGCTTTTTGTGGTAGGTCTTGTAGTTGTCTGGGTCGAGGTCCACGACGCCACCACTTCCTTCAAAATAATAGTCGTAAATCTTGAGGCGAAGTTCTGATGGCAAAGCCATGAACGCAAAAGGCTTAGCCTTCCTCCTGGCTGCTCTTCTCTCGCTCAGAGTGAGAGAGCCGATGCTGTCTCCGAGTGCATCTATTTCAACTTCGGAGGCATACGTCGACGGGTAGGCGGAGCTTAGTGGTGTGGTAAGAGTAGATGCAATCGGTGTCGGGTCGAGTGATGAGCCGGCGGCTCTCGATATCTTGCCGCGGCGAACCATTGTTGCGGACAGTGGCTCGGGTTGATATCCGTGATGCTACGGTATCTTGGATTGTTGAATCCTTTCCAGGTATTCAATGTATACTCAAGATGTTGAGGCTTTGGTAATGCGCCAACAGTGTTGGTGGGTAGGAGCGTCGGGAGTGGCGGGGTGGCGGGGCGATTTTTCCCTCAATGAATGGTATCTAGTGGTTATGTGCAGAGATTTCAACAGCTTTGTGTTTAGTTTGTTTGATTGGTGAGGTTGTTGCAGGTCGACAGACAGTCTCGCAGAGCGTAGTGAATCACAGAGGGTGGTCCCATTGTGATCGTTGATGCGAACTTGGGGACCACCCTCTAGAATTCACCACGCGCGACGGCCATGGTGACGATAGAGGGAATTGTGACGGTGCTAGGTTGATTTGGACGGCTTGTGTTGATGTGTCTGTATCTGAGGGATTCGGCCAGGTTAGGTGAGGTTCGAGGGTATTCTTCGAGGGGTGCAACAAGTGGGAAATGCGAAGTGGAAAGAGTTGCGGATGGAAGCACTGGGGGTATGGCGCAGTTATGAGGGGGGGCAGCACTCAGGATGGACGGACACTCGGTGGGCGGTGGTGGATGCAGCTCATGCATGAAGGTCACTGCCGGAGGGGACGAAGGACATCCATCCATCAGTCGCGCGTCCACCATTCGGACAAGGTTCGCACGTGAGCCCCTTCCCAGAGGACGTGCACCCGAGTTACTAAGCAGATGAGAACTATAACCAATCATTGCTGGGGAGAACCAAAGGTGGGACAGCATCTACATCGATAATGACCTCATTCGAGGTTCCTTATCCGTGCAGTGCCTTACCTAAGCGTACAGTTATCGCCGATGGAGATAGTCGGAGAATACTCGGCACCCAGTCGTTACCTTGGTGGATCAACGCTTTTTTGCAGTTTCCTTCTCACCCTGGCCACAGTGGCACCAGCTCCCTGGGGCACCTTCCAGGTTCTGCAGAACAGCCACTTCACAGTGAAGTTCCAGGTCCCAAGCTTCTCAAGGCACCGTGCACCCAACGAGCTGTCATTCGTTCCCCTGGTCAGAAAGTTCCAAGGTGGTCCGGACAGTGTGCTTCCTCGTCGAAAATTTCTAGTGCCTTCGTCAGGAATATCGCCAAACCCACTCCACCTCGACCTCACACGCCTGCACCAGCATCTTTTCCCGTCAGCTGGCGCAACACGTACGTCCCCATCATCTATCAACTTTTAGATCAAGACAACGGTCCAGCTTCGAAGCCATCAATACCTAGCCACGTCCACATTGGCCCTTGAAACGCCATGCTGTCAAGGGCAGCTCGCATCGCGCGTCTGCAGCCCACTGCAGCGCAGCTCTACCGCTCTGTCGCAACACCAGCTGCGAGGAGACCCGAGTTCCTAGCTTCATCATGGACTAGGGGCTTTGCGCAGGACAATAAGCCGAAAGGCTCCCCTTCAGATAAGCCGATTGACCAGCAAAAGTCTTCTGAATCGACGCAAGAGGAGACCTCGGCGTCGTCAAGTCCCGAATACAAAGCAGCGTACGAAGAGGCTGCCGAAGCTTCATCCAAGACATCCTCAACACAAACTCCCAAATCCGACGCCGAGAATGCCGCCGATAAGACCGAAGCTCCTGAGCCTGCCGCACCTACCGGCCCACTACCCGACCTCACCCAGGGAATCCCCTCCACCCTAGCATACGAGATGTCTGGTGCGACAAACAAGGCCGCGCTGGCTGCCCTCGCTGAAGAAGAGGCTGTGGCCCAGGGCGGCGGTCGCGGGCGTGGAGAGCTTCCCGACTCGGCATACGTCTCATCAACAGACAGGAAAAGACAGCAGTTTGCGAGCCGCATGTTCCTCGCCTTCGTCGGCTTCGGGGCTGCCGGTGCCGTCTACCTTGGCCGCAACTGGGAAGACAAGGCAGACGAGCTCCGGCACGCCGAGGATGCACCGAACGGATGGGGGTTCGGCGCTTGGTGGAACAGAGTCACCGCCCGTACCGGCGACTTCTTGAACTACTACCAGGAGCCTGCCTTTGAGAAGCTGCTCCCTGATCCCGATCCGTCTTTTGAGCGTCCCTACACCCTGTGTATCAGCTTGGAAGATATGCTCGTTCACAGCGAGTGGACGCGCGAGCACGGTTGGAGAGTGGCCAAGCGCCCCGGCGTTGACTATTTCCTGCGTTACCTGAGCCAGTACTACGAGTTGGTTCTCTTTACCAGCGTTCCTTTCGCCATTGGCGAGCCGCTTGTTCGCAAACTTGACCCCTACCGCTTCATCATGTGGCCCCTCTACCGCGAGGCGACCAAGTACAAGGATGGTGAAGTCGTCAAGGTTCGTAGAATGCCCCTCAACCATTCTCTGTACTACCTCTAATCCGGATGCAGGATCTGTCTTACCTCAATCGCGACCTGTCCAAGGTGATCATTATCGACAGCAGCGACAAGCACGTCCAGAACCAGCCAGAGAACGCCATTGTTCTTCCCAAGTGGAAGGGCGAGTCCAAGGACAAGGAGCTTGTCAGCCTGATTCCCTTTCTCGAGTACATCCACACCATGCAGTACGGCGATGTTCGCAAGGTCCTCAAGTCATTCGAGGGCAAGCACATTCCTACCGAGTTTGCTCGCCGCGAGGCGATTGCACGTGCCGAGTTCAACAAGCAGGTGGAAGCCAAGAAGAAGAAGGCGCCTTCAGGCATGGGCTTGCTGGGTGGCATGCTCGGCCTCAAGCCCTCTAACATGGCCTTGATGGTTTCCCCCGATGGTGAACAGAACCCCCACGAGGCTCTCGCCCAGGGTAAGATGCTCCAGGATATCGCCCGTGAGCGCGGCCAGCGCAACTACGAGATGCTCGAGAAGGAGATTCGCGAAAACGGTGAAAAGTGGCTCAAGGAGGAAGCTGCCATGCAGGAGAAGGCCCAGCAGGAAGCCATGCAGAGCATGATGGGCTCCTTCAGCGGATGGTTCGTTAAGGGCGACGACGCCAGCAAGAAGCAGTAAAGAGGGGGCTGCCACGCACGACCAAAATCCCTTGGCTAATCAGCACATCTTGTGCTTTCCACAAAGACCCATTTCTTCTCTCTTCTTACCAAAACTATTTGTATTTGTATTATCAGGCAAGCTTGGGCGGCGAAGAGGCGTCCCAACTTGCATATAGACTTGACGACGTAGGTCTGCATATGTACGAATCTCTGTATACTACTACAATGCCAGAACACCTCTATGAGGGAATGGCTCAATCAAAGTTGGCGTACCATTGTGCGATGTAAAGCCAAGCTGTAATCGAGTGGCGCAGTTAGATCAACGTATAACCTAGGGGTTGACTCATTATTGCCAGATTCTGTAGTTGATATCTATTGTTCATTACTATAAGCCTATGGGTTTCCAGCCCACTGTCCGTCGCTCATCATCAATCATCGTAGGCCGTGCTACTATTCGCCATCATCACGTACCTCCAGTGGGCGGTATCCTAATTCAGCTTTCCAAATATCCTCCATTGAGCGAAACTCAGCTAGCTACCAAGACTTCCGTGAGGCTGAGAATGCTTAAGCTGGGTGAGGGTTCTTCTTCATCCCTACTCTCGCACACTGCTCGCAGTTGGGGTTTGTGATGCATTGGAAGAATCTGCCAATGATTAGTCTACTGGCAATGACTCGATCGCAACACTCTTTTGTGAAAAGTACGAAATTGCAAAGTGATTAGGATCCCACGTACCCGTCTCTGTCTTTTCCTTTCAAGTCGTCGCAGCGGCAGGCCAACTGACAGTAGTGCCATAATGGGTTGAATGGCGGTGTCTTTCCTGCCTCGATGAGAGGGTCCGCTTCGGCAAGGGAGCTGGTGTCTGGCTTTTGTGTGGTTGGCGCGGCCAGACCGTGTGCCGTGAAGAGGGTGAAAAGTGTAACTTGGAAGAAGCGCATGTTGTTACGGTATCGAGAACCAGTCTATAAGCCTTGTTTCCAAAAGTGGTGTTGAACGGTAAATATAGAGTAGAGTGCCAAATGTTGCGGTTGCGAAGACT
Organism: Colletotrichum abscissum; assembly: GCF_030869225.1. NCBI lineage: Eukaryota > Fungi > Ascomycota > Sordariomycetes > Glomerellales > Glomerellaceae > Colletotrichum > Colletotrichum abscissum. Next base: position 19,226 of record NW_026850522.1, read on the forward strand.
CGAGGTTATATTGCAATGTTGGCTGATGTCGATGCTTTTAATTCATGTCCTCAACCTCGCCGTTGCCCTGGATTATATTCCCGTAACGCCTTGAAAAAAACTGTCTTCTTTTCCAGGCTTTGATATCCAAGCCATGAACCAGTATCACCGCAAGATCATCTGCATCAATGTTTGCGGTTCACTCAGCATGAGGCTGCACGAGGAAGTACAGGCTGGCACAGCAACAATGCTATCAGGGTGACAATGCTTCCTGGTCTGGTGACGATTTCTGTGTTTCTCGATATCCCCGAGATACTTCACGGCTTTTGAAAGACCAGCTCAATATTGGGTATTCTGGGATCGAAAAGGTCCGAAAGAGCTCATATGACCAAAGAATGAATGCCTGGATTCCTGTCGAGTGTCGTGCAAAAGGTCGTACCAGTATAACCTCGATGGATGGCGAAACAGCAACAGGGCAACACTTATAGAATCCATCATGAGATCTTTCGCCTTGTTCTCCCCGGTAAGCAGGGCAACCGGCGTCCAGCAAGGGAGGCCGGTAGGCATACGAGGGAATTGGACAAAAGAAGTGCGACAAAAACGGCCTTCCAGTGCTGTCATAGAATCGGACTTGCGTCCATGGCACTTGTACGACGTGACAAGGTCGCGTTTTCGCGGAGTCGAAGCTACTTGACCCAGTCCAGCTGGTATCGTCTGGAACGTATCGACATTACGTCCCCGAATGAATTGATGGATGCATTGCACACCCTCAGATGTAGTAACGTAACCATCAATCGCACAGAAGTTGTACGAGACCACATGGCGGTGAGACATCTCGCAGTAGATCAGGTACGCAGCGCAATCTGGCAGCTCTGCGCAGGGTCGTCCCCCATAGTTCAGCGCTGGCAAGCGGCAGAGAACACAGCTTGATCTATTCTAATATCGCAAGCTGGACGTGTGAGCTGAACGCCTAACCCATTGCCTCACCGCGGAGCTGTCCGGACGTGTTGGCTTGGGGGATGTGTCGTGGAACTTAGGGCAAGGGGCAGCTGCTGGGTCCTTCGCGACTGGTGAAAGATATCCGTAACAGCTCGGGTGTACAAGCCCAAGGTTCTATCACCGACAGCGCTGTCCTTATACTTATGCATCATAAAGGCGATGGATGGACACTGTTGCCATCGTAACGAAAAAGGTCAGACATAATATCACAGCATGCCGGATGGAAATTGCAAGAACGATGCGAGTAATGCTACAAAATGAGATTGTATACTAGAAATGAGACAAGGCTTTTCCTGGCCGGGTATTTGAGCAACATTATTATGAATTGGCCTCCCCTTTTTGAACCATCTTCTTTTCCTCCGGGATTGGTGCTGGTGCTGGTGCTGCAACGCTGGCACTGCTTGTCGCTGTCACGACTAAAACGCCGTACGCAACAAGTGCTACGACTGCAATGAAGTCGATGATGTGGACGAACCACCAAAAGTGCTGGGTGCCCAAGGCGCAAGTTGCATATTCAAATTGCCAGGTCCACGTAGTCTCGTCAAACCAGGCGCTGAGCAGACCTGCGTTGCCGCCAAAGTCGCCCATCATGCTCCTAACCGTGATCTCCCTCAGCCCCGGAGCACCAGCTGCGCCGACTGCGCCGCGGCTCTTTGCGGTCGGCCAGGTTTCGACCTCCCATGACCGATCTTGTTGGTCTGGTTTCGTCTGGTTGACGTAGTGGTACGTGTCACAGCCCTCGTGATCGTGGCCGTTCAAGATGACGCCGCGGCGACCTTTGCCGTTGCCGGGCGCCTCCGTGTTACCGCTCATGCCAAAGATGCCCTCGAGGAAGCCCTTGCTCGCGTCAGCCGAGAGCAGGTTCTGCTCCTTGACTCCGCCACCGTCGTGGTCGCCGTGAAAGTCGAAAAAGGGCGCGTCGACGCAAACACCTTCAGGCTTGTACAACGGGATGTGAGTCAGCACAACGGTGAAATGGCCGCTGTATTCTACCGCTGCCGAAGTCTCAATGACTGCGTTGATGAAGGCATATGTGTCGTCTTGGAGGGACGTGTCTTTGGCCGGAGTATCCAAATTCATGTCGTTCAGGACAATGACGCGAATCTCTGGGGCCAGGCGATCGGACTCGGGATTTTGCTCGTCGTCCACAATGGTGGCGTTGAGTTTCGGGTCTTGGATGGGGAGCTCGAAGCGTAGCTCATAGTTTGCCTTGCCAAAGAGGCGCTCGAACCGGCCGAAGCGGTCTTGATTGATATCGCCGGCGTAACCAATGTCGTGGTTGCCGGCCACGTTGATGACACGGCGCGGCCACACAGCAGAGGGCTCACCAGAGACGGAAAGGTAGTCAGTGAGGTCATACTCCATGGCCGGGAACACTGCAGCTTCGTCTGGAACCCTCTCGGCCCCTCGCACCACGCGATCCCAATACCGACGGCCGCGGCGCCGGAACTCTTCAATGCCAATCCACTGGCTGCCCAAGAGGTCCCCGAGCACGGTAACGTGGGTAGGGCGAGTCCACCAGTGTACCGTTCGGAAGATATGTGCCAGGTAAAAGTCGTTGCCAAAGAGGTCTATCCGCTTGCGAATGGACTCGAGCTCGTCAAAGACGTCCTCCCAGAAGATATCGACAATGTCGTGCAGAGAGTGACGAATGCGCTGGCGCAGCGAGTGACTCGATCCAAAGGTCACATGGGACCATAGACTTCTCGCGTGAGGGAAGATTGGGCCATTGTGTTTTCGAATGGACGTGTCGCCCTCGAGCTGGGGGTCACCAAGCGCAAGAAGGCGGAAAGGCGCGGGGCGAGCTTCGCTTGATCGTAGGGGGATTGGTAGAGGAATATGTTGTCGCGCGGCTTCGAGGAAAGCAGCGGCGCTGCTGTCGGCGACATGGCTCGGACTCGTCGATGCGCTGCCGGTTGGAGCGACAGGGAATGCGCATCCCAAGAAGACGGGATAGAGATAGAGCCAAAAGGTCGAGATTACCGCCAGCGGCAGCAGGAGGCGGAGGCCATGGCGGAGGAGGGCCACTAGGGACATGTAGACGGCAGCATGAAGCAGAAGTCAATGACTCTGCAGCTGTGTTCGGTGTCGAGCCTCCTTGATGTGAAAAGAGGGATATGAAGCCGAAAGAAAAGATTAGTCTAGTCGTATGAATAATTACAGTCGAGTTGGAAAGGGAAGAAAAATAATCACAATAATAATACGGAGTAGTTCCTCCTGTTTCGTCCAGCTTTCCGTCGCAATTTGCGTTCGGGGGTGACATGGGACGGAACATGTGTGGAAAAGGGGTCCAAATGGATACCTAGCTACAGCGACAGCAACCCTGACCAGGGCGCCAGGCACTGTGTCTAGGCACCTGGGGTGCCCCCGTGCTCCGTAGTGGAGACCATTTCACCTGCTGTAAAGTAGCCGGGTCCAGGCCACCGACGTCATTTGTTCCAGGCACTGTCCTAATCGTAAGGTAATTTCTTGCCTCGATGCAATGCGCAATGAATGCATCTTCCTACCAATTGCGGTTCAATTTCACATGTTCTTTGCATTAAACAAAGCCACAAGAAGCCTTTAGACTGTGATGTACCAATAAGTCCCGAATTCTAAGGGCCAGATGTGCTTACGCAAAGGTCTCCAGTCGTGGCAGTCATGACGAACTGTCTTAGGTAGCCTGCTAACTTAAAAACAAGCTTGTTTCGATGCCCAGAACTTTTTGGATGTTCGCTTTACTATCTATGAGTGTGAGTTAGCCAAGGCGTTATCTTTCATTGCCTGGTATTCATGCATCTGTGCAGACAGATGTTGTTGTGTGTCTGTGAAAGGCCACTCCTTTCAAGTTTGACGCACATGATTCATAATTCTGCGACCCCATCGCCCAACGCCATGCGTGTATCGTTTTTGAAATCCCAAGTGTTATCCATCATGCGTCCGACCCCATGCCCTCTTCATCCTCCATCTCATCATCCAGGGTCGGGATATCGACCAAGAACTCAGGCTCATCTGTATCAAACGAGAATGCGACAATGCAATTATCTTTGAAGCCCTTGCCAACTGGCGTATCGCTGTCAGAAACCTTGATATTCTTCCATCCTTGAGTCAAATCGGTGGCATTGACTGGCAGGGCATAAGCCAGTTGTACGTCGCCTTCAGGAACGGCGGTTGTCTCGGGGGAAGTGTGGTTGATTGTAAGGCCATCGGGGAAGCGATCGCGGAGCACCTCGAGCAGCGATGTGGTTACTTCGGAGAATTGCTGTTGGCCGTCGACAAACATCAAGATGGTGTGGGCACCGTACTTGAAGCGTACCGAGAAGAAGGTCTCGTCGATCTGCTGATCAAGAGTGTTAGTACGATAAGGTTTCGAAAGGCAGCGACCTATTTTCATACCATGTTTGCGAGGTGTACCTGTTCTACCTTATGGAGATTGAATGCAAGGTGTTGGAGGCGACAGTAGGACGTCGCAAACCAAGATGTTGGTTGGGGATCGTCGGTGGGTGAAGAACTATGGCAAGGTACCTTACTTTCTCTCAGGTGGCAGCTGTCAGGTAAGCAGCGGGGAAGTCGCGACCGACAGAGCTTGGGACCGCGGGGCACTTTCCCCAATGCGAAATCACATGACTTCGTGTTGTATGAAGAGATGGCCCAAGCTGCCAGGAGCTGACGGATCACGGACTTCTGCACCTGAGGTGAGCACATTGGCCGTGCATCCCGGTCTTCGTCACCAAAGTCTTCAATTGCCAACAGCCACAAGCTGTCCGCTCTTCCAAGATGTCTGAATACGCCAATGAAAATCACAAAACACAACTCGGAACCGATTATCCTCCCAGTATCGATCCCACCATGGCCGAACGACCGCAGATGACGTTGGCCGAGAGCCTCAGTTTCGGCCAGAAGCCTTCCGAGGCACGCCTCTCCATCCCGACACCAGCACGAATCCCGCTCGCAGGGCTTATTGGATTTGGCATCGGAACTACTTTGGGTCTCGCCCATGGAGGTCGCATAGCTCAGCTGCGCTTCCGTGCTGAGCACGCGCACAAGATGCCAACAACGACGACCGGATGGTATCTCTACCACAAGAGCAAGAACTACCACACCATGTACGGCGGCCTCAGGGAAGGCTTGACCATGGGAGCCAGACTTAGTTTCTGGACCCTCATGGCCTTTGGCTTGGAGAGCACCATCGACCGGTATCGAGGCCAGAGCGATCTCATCAGTACCGTCTCCGCCAGTTTGACCGTGGCCGGTACTTTCAGTCTGTGGAGTAGGTCAACTCCGTCCCATGCAGGCGCATGTATGCGCGTACTAATAGGTCTTGTTCAATCTAGATCGCTTCTCTCTTCCAACGGCAGCTCGCACAGCAAGATATGGCCTCCTCTTTGGACTGGTATACGGTGGATTACAGGACGCTGTTGGTCTTGCTCGGGGCCGTCCCATTGGCTATGTGGAATCTCTACGCAGGCGGTTTGGATCTGGCAAGACACCGAAGGCCGATCAGCCTCAGAGTGGTTAATTCGAGATTCTCCACCGGGAAAGCGGACCTCATTGCAAAAAAAAAAAACCGTCCTTCAGGTGCTGTGTAACCACGGATTGTTGGTTGCGCTGAGGATCGCCGAGCCGAGCCAAGCCTGCGTGAAGCAGAAAGCCCCGAAGCTGGCGCGTGACCGCCGCATTGCGAAGGAGAAGGAATCCGCAGGCTATTGCGCCGCCCGATTCAATATGGCCTAGCTGGCCCTATGCCGCGCGAAACTGAGACAGTGTACCACAGGACATCGCCGCAGTACCCTACGCCTGCTCAAGTACCAAGATGGCCGGCCATCTAGTTGACTGCAGATGGAAGGTCACAATCACTAGAATGTTCGAGTCGCAGAATATCCTGGTTGCATCGAAACCATCTTGATGGAACCCAATCGCACCGCCATCACAGGTCAAGGCCATTCGCCAATGGGAGGCTTCGCAAATTGCTCTGCATCATCGCCAGGGTCCGTCCGAACGCTCCGCCTCCGCCAGTCGGCTATCTCTCTGAGGCACAAGACCTCCACGTGACGGGTCTGTGGGAAGAGGTAAGGGGGGCCTTGGTTCAACTTGACCAAAGCCATCGTTGGCTATTTGACCTGCCTCGGCGCACAGCTATACCTCATCTTCTTGGCCATTGACACTGGCCTACCTGAGATTACGGCACAGTCCGTGAGACGGCCTTGGGACTGACTGTCTGTGGGTTCGGGCGTCTTGCAAAGACTGCTAGATAAAGGCTATGTCATGTGTAGGGTTGTCGAGTACAGTACCTACCTACCTTGTAGTACCTCTCGCGCCGATATTCCATGTCACTAAGTAAATAACTATCCATCAATCAAGCCTACCTTAGAAATAGGCAACCACCCCTCTGCCCTACTCCGCTACCAAGCTTTGTTTCCTCAACTCGCATTGATCATTGCATTTTCCAAGGCATCCTAAGCCTCAGCTTCTACAAAGGGCGCGTTTACCTTGCGGTCCTTGAGCCGCGGGCATGTTTGCACCTACTCAACAATACAGCATTGCTCTTAGTAGAAGACCATTGCATGCCGCCTTCCTATCGTCTGCCTCGCGCGCTGGATTTCGACAACATGGCAGCTTCCCTCCCATGAGTACATTGGAAAGATCCATCCATCTGTCTACGAGGTGGCCTTTGTTGAATAATCAGCTCTTAGACGCAGACACGACACCTACACACCTGGCACTCGAACGTAAGACACCATCATCGACAATAATATCCTCATCACCACCATCAATGGGCCCACCAACATCCTTATCCATCCTTCCACTGAACGTCATCGTCCGCTCCCTACTGACATCAACAATATCCTCCTCGCCTATCCTTCTTCCGCCCTCGCTATGGCTAATGTCCGTCCTTGCACACGCTACCAATCCACTGCTCAACCCAGACAAGAACCCGCTCCTGCGTTTCTTCCTAAAGAAAACAGTTTACGCACACTTCTGCGCCGGAGAAACTCCAGCCGAAGTTGGTCGAACCATCAAGGGTCTCAAAGACATTGGGTTCTCGGGTGTCATACTGGGATACGCAAAGGAGGTTGCCTTGGCCAACGCTCAGAAAAAGGAATTGGGTGCTTGTAGCCAAGGCAAGATTGCGGAAGAGTGCAATCGCAATGAGATTATTCCTTGGGCCACAGGTACCTTGAAGACAGTACAGCTGACAGAACCAGGAGACTTTGTTGCTCTCAAGTAGGAACCATTCATTTCATTTCTCCATCTTGATCCTTCAAACCACGTCTACTGACTGATTGTTCTGGCAGATTTACTGGTGCCGGTCGTCAAGCACTAGATTCTCTCGCAGAACGTTTGCCACGTTCTGCCGCTCTGACCGACGCCATCAACTCCGTCTGCTCTCTCGCTTCCGAGCGTGGTGTTCGCCTCTTGTTCGACGCTGAGCAGGCCTCTCTGCAGCCTGTTATCGACGATTGGACCATGGAGTACATGCGAAAGTACAATACCGCCCCAAGGCAAGCACTTGTCTACGGGACGTATCAGGCGTACCTAAAGTCAACCCCAGAGACGCTCTCAAGACATCTTCGAGTCGCAAGAGAAGAAGGCTTCACCTTGGGCGTAAAGCTTGTGCGCGGTGCATACATTGAAACCGACCCGAGACACCTCATCCACGAAACGAAAGAAGGCACGGATGCCTGCTACGATGGCATTGCCGAGAGTCTCCTCAGGAAACAATGGGGAAATGTTTTGCAGGGTGATCTCCGAATGCCATCAATCAGCTTGATCATTGCTTCCCACAATGCGGAGTCCGTCAGGCGGGCTCGAAAACTTTGTATCGATGGGGAAGCTTGTACTGAGGTAGTCTTTGCACAATTGCAAGGCATGGCGGACGAAGTTAGCTGCGAGCTAGTCTGTCCGACAGGTTCGGGCAATATGCGGGAGCAGAAGAGAGCAGAGTCCCAGGCCATCGAAGCGTACAAGTATCTCGTTTGGGGGTCGACTGGAGAATGCATGAAGTATCTCTTAAGAAGAGCGCATGAAAATCGGGATGCGGTACAGCGAACACGAAGTGGACGCAATGCGATGTTCAGTGAATTGGTGAGGAGAATGAAGAGTAGTATGGGGGTATCCGTCTAAACTTGCGCGCATTTTTTGGAATTCGAAATCGTCCGGGCTGCGAGGAGTTGGATCCTAGGTACTGGGTTAGATATCCCTCGAGAACTAGAGCCTAGCAATTACGATTATATGACTTACGACAAATCCATTCAAAGAACAGAGGTGGATGACCTGTACGTTCCACGCATGCGCCGGCGTAGTTTGGCAGCTTATGCCGTGCGCAATGCCATTGCACCCAGAACCAGAGTCTCCAGCTGTTCTCTGCGCTCCGCTTCGTCCTTGATGGCGTCGAGCCATGCGAGACCGTTCAACTTATAGTACTTGCGCACCTTGGCCCAATCTGTCGATGTCGCAATGGATTCGTCCGTAAACGGGGTCGGGGTACCCTGGAAGTTATCCTTGAGATGTTGCTCCACGTCTTGGGCAGAGGGCGGGCCGCTCGGGGAGGTGATTTTGACGACGATCACGTCCTTGGTCGACGGGCTGATACCATAGCGACGGTAGGCTTCTGCAATCTAATTACCAGTTAGTGCCTGAACCCCAAAGTACCTGAAACCCAATTCTTGAAATCCAAGACAAGTCACCGTACATTGTTGGCAGAGCTGAGGGACGCGACGAGTTCGGAATGGACGTTTGGGGTCTTGAGGCTGCCGTCAACCTTTGCGGTCACGGCCTTGAAGGCCGCAGCCAGGATATGGGTTCGGGAGACGGCCTGTTGAAGTTTGTAATTAGCAGTCATTTCCGGCGCCTACTGCTTAGTGCAGATGGGCTGTGTGCCATACCACGGAGGCATCGATCAATGCATACTCAAAGTCTGCGTTGCGGTCGAGGAGCTGTTGGTGCAAAAAGGCAGCATTCTCGATCTCCTTGAAGAAAGCGACGTGAACGACGTGATCGGCAGGCACGTGATCGATGGGTATGGTTTCAATGATGGAGGACGACATGTTAGCTGCCTAGGTAGATGGAGACACAAAAATGTCAAGAATGAGATGGGAAGACGGATGAGAACGGAGCTGTGAGTGCCGGGTTTGGGAAGCTGAAGTGTGGTCTGGTCGAAAAGTATCGCGGGGTAAAACTTGGGAAGACTGAATTTCAGTTGAAGTTTGTTATCGAGCGCACGATAAACTTGGAGGGGCACGGCGCAATGGCGGGGTTCCCTGCCATGACATGAGGTGACCACGTCAGAATTACGGGCAGACAGCGCCTTAGCCGGGCCCACCTGCCCTACCTGCCTATTGCTGAGGTGTTTGCTGCAATTCAGGGCACTGCATTCTCACGATCCACGGCCTTTCTCCTCATCCGATCATCCACTTACTCTCTCACTCATGCCGTGACTTGCTCATTCAAAACCAAATACTCATTGAGACACTCATTGAGACACTCATTCAGTGAGTTGTCCCTTAACCAACCCTTGCCCGGATATGTTTTTCATTCCTCCGTCAAATTGCATCTTCCCACCCCGCTTCGGCACTAGCTGCATTGCACGTGTAAGAGACTAACACGATATCCCTCGAGGCTAAGAACCTTATTGAAGCCCTGCTAGGTACCTCTTGTTCTGTAGATATTAAGTTGCAGTCTGTTGGTCTTTTCATTATTCGATGCGGTAAAAATCCCCACGTCCTAGCAGCCTTATAAGTTAGAGTTTCCGCCCTAGTACGTCACCTAAGGTCTAGCATTTGCGCTTCTTTCATTCTCGGATCCCGGTTGAGGTCTACTTTGCTGGAAAACTTGGACTTAGAATTATCAACTTACTCGATATACAATTTCGCCTTCGTTGTTCTTGTCAGGCCCCAAGCAAAAGCGCACCAATGGGTACTTTATTTCTCAGCTATCACTGGTGTGCCTTGGAGGCCGGCCGAAAGGGGCTCCGAATAGTTGTATTCGTTCGAGATCCAATCAGAGCTAAACAATTGACACGAATCTATCCATTCGATTTGAACGGGGTGGAATCTGAGTCACTTTGCATTGGTGAGCCACGCGAGAAGTCCAGACACGTTCTGGATCGAGCAGTTTTGGCATATGATGAAGCAGAAATGTGTCACTTGGACAACATTCTCATCTTCGACCCAACTTGTCGTCCGTCCATGGACAAAGACGTGTTTGCAACAGGCATGTCAGTTGGCCCAACTCTTCGGACGCATCGACCTCTGGCATGGACCTCATCGTCCTCGGCAGCCCTGCTGTGACGCGGCACTCACGGGCTAGGTGAAGACGTGTTTCCGATGTTGGTTTCCCTGCTCGTCTCCGCGATTCAGCCTTCAATAGCAGGTTAATGATGGCGATGTGTACGTGCCATGTAAACGGTGACATCTGAGGTTGGGCGAGACTTTCATAACCATAGACGTCTGGTAGTTCTGTTCAAAGCCATCATCGAAGAGGAATAGCTAACAAGGCTTGGCATTTCGTCTCTGGGCTGTATGTGCATGCTTTCATGAAGAGAGTGACGGCAGCCGACTTACTCGAAGAAGAAATGTTGACTCGGTTCCATGTTCTCGGATTGACTTGCCGTAGGGCGTCTCGCTCATTAAGGCGTCTCATGTGGAACAAAGCAGACGTTGCCCGAATCCGGGGCGGCACAGGTAGTTGGTTACATCTTCCAGCCATGCCCGCGTGCCTTGTACCGTTACTTGACTCCGATGACTTCCCTCGGCGGCGTTGCCGCGTACCTAGTCTACGGACGAGGAAAGACTTGCCGCAAGCTGAGCATGGTTGAGTGATACTTGGGCCGATACCTACGTTCGCAGCAAGAACACAAAGGAGGCTCGTAGGCTCCCTTTGAAGGACCCGGTCACGACAAGCCAGACTACGCTTGAAAGTCTAGTGAGACATGGACAGGGCATCTTGGGGGAGGGACAACGAGGCAGGCAGATGGGACCATGAACACATGGGTCTGTCGACCGTAAAGGAGGGTCGGTTGCAATCGTGTCAAGCTGGTGGTAGGACAACAACGGACAGGCTGAGTCTGGACGGATAGTTCTGAGGGCTAGACTTTGAAATGTAATACATTCGTACTCATTTTAGTATTAGTTTACGGCCTTGGCCCTGGCACTAGAACCTTGGAACACTGGGATCTCTCGTTCCCGTCCATTGTCGGCCGACGCCACGATGCGCCACTTCATCGCTCATCGAATCTCATCGACTCGATTTTCGTTGGACCCAATCTTGAACCCAAACGAACTTGAATTCGTATGCTTGGCTTGGCATGCTGAGAGATGCGCATCTTTCTTCCTCGTCTGCCTGTTTCACTCACCAGAAATCTCCTGAGGGCTCGGCGTTGAAAGTCGAATAGTCCGGCATCTCCTATTTCCCATCTCATCACAAACCATACCGCTCTTACTCATTCCTTACATACAACGAGTGCTTGGTACCTGGATCATTGTATTGCAAGCCCTTGGCCCGAGAAAGACTTACTTACATCTTGCTGTTGAACTTTATGAGGATTCAGCACTACCTACCGCTCGTCCAATCTTACCAAGTCTCACTTCAGTCAGTGTCCAGACTCCACACCTCTCACTCCTCTTACTTTCAAGTCTGAGCTACTGGAATGCGTTATCAGCAAGCCTGATTGGGAGTTTAGGTCTCATCAGTAGATCTAGAGCACTGCGCGTGTCAAGCGTCAAGCTAATCAAGTGTCAAGCGTTCTTGGAGTTGGCATGTACAGCTCTTAGTGAACGAACGGGTCAAGTGCGTCTCAGATTCTTAGTGAGTAAGTTCAAGCTCGGTGAGGCAAGGTCCCTCACAGGTTCAATTACGGGTAGCTTGGCCTGGAACCCGCCCGCCGTGCCGCCCTCCCGCATCCCGACAGGTTGGGAGCACCTCGCCCCCTGTGCCGCAGTGCGTTTGCGTTTGCGTTTGCCATCAGCTCCCGCGCCCCAGTTGCGTCCGGTACGGATACCTTCCCTTAGGTAGCACGGGTAGGTAGGTACCTTACCTTACTGATCCCCCCCCTCCGGCACTGGATGCTTTCCCCCCCGGCTCTCCTTCCGGCACCTCAGCACTGAGCAGCGCACAGCTCTCCTAAAAGCGCGGCAACCTCCATCATCCACGGCAATCCCCGTCGCGACTTTCTTCCCGTCCCGCGCGTCGCCAGTGACACTTTATTCTTCGCTCCAATTTGCGCCAATTTCGAGTTACAATTTCTTACCGAAAGAGAGGAGGGAGAAGAAGAAAAAGAGGGAGAGAAAACAATAGACCATGCCGGGTCGCCCGCCCAAGCGACCGGCTGAAGCTGGCGATGCAGCTACTCCCTCTGAAGATGTCGCCTCCACCACACCCGCGCCCAAGGTGAAGCTGCCGAGACTCGACAAGGGCGGCCAGGAAGACTTCTCCTCTGTTGTCAAGAACCGCCTGTCGTCGTACACTCGGACAGGTCAGGCCTGCGACAGATGCAAGGTGCGTCTTGACTACTCTTCTTGAGTTCGTACCGAGCTCTTCACGATACTGCATCGCCCCATTATCACATTCCCGCTCGCATCTTTAGCCTCTCCGTACTAACCCTCGTGACAATAACCGTTAGGTCAGAAAGATTCGATGCGATGCCCTCCCCGAAGGATGCTCCCATTGCATCAGCCAGAATCTCGACTGCTTCGTCACCGATCGCGTCACTGGCCGAACCGAAAGAAGAGGCTACCTCCAGGAGCTCGAAAGGGAAAAGACCGACATGATGAACCACATCCGCGAACTCGAAAAGCTGCTCGAGAACAACGGCACCGAGGTCAAACCGTACCAATGGTCTCCGTACGCCATAAACTACCCGACTCCTGGCGCAACCTATGACCACATGGGCAATGCCATCGAAGACCCCAACGAGAAGGATGCCTGGACCAAGGTCGGTTCCGTCTGGGTCAAGAACTACAACTACAAACCTGCCGGTGGTCGCTCATTCCCTCGATCGACGCTCGAATCACGTCCCGTCCATAATCATCTGGGCGTGGGCTCTGACAGTGCACCCCTCAGCTCAATCAAGGGCACCCAGTTGTCCATTTTGGGAACGACAATCGACGTCACCTCGTTCGATGCCCCCGACATTGACGAGCCGATACCAGACGCCAAGGATGCGCAGCCTCTGTATAACAAGTCTCTACAATCCTTTCTGCAGTCCAGCATGAACATCAATCCTACAGTCAACATTGAGCTTCCTTCAAGGAGCGACGCCTTCACTTACTCGGAATGGTACTTTCTCATGATTTGGCCTTTTCTGCCAGTCCTGCACAAGCCTAGCTTCATGAACATCGTAAGTAGGCCAATGTCGATTCAAGTTTGCCAGCTCTGACCATCTATAGCTCACTCGTATGTACGACGAACCCGGCTTCGAAGCAAGTGTGCCTGACCAGGTCATGGTACACATGGTTTTTGCGACCATTTACTTCCAATACGGCGTGCGAAACTGGGAACAGCAGGAAACACGATCCCAACTCAATGAACTGTCGAACAAGCATTATCACTATGCTTTGAGCAAAATGTTTGACTTGGCATCCTCGCAATCAGTGGCAGCGGTGCAGGCCATGGCGATGATTTGCGCTCACAGCCGTAGCTTCCCCAAGCCAGGGTGCGGCTCCATGGTCACCAACTTTGCCTTCCACCGCGCTATCGACCTGAATATGCACCGCGCCATGAAGGGACCAGGCGAGACGACGAATCTTGAGAACGAGATCCGTAAGCGCACTTGGTGGACCATCCTTCTCGTCTATGTCACTCTGAACGGGCGCCTTGGGCGGCCTATGCCTATCACGGTTGAGGAGTACGATGTCGAGTTTCCCGAGCCGATCGCCGACGAGGCCCTGACGCCAGACGGCGTCGACCCGTCGGTAACGACGCCTTGTACGTATCACGTTGGGCTGGCAGGCTTCAAGATCTTGCCATTATTCATGGAGATGTACTCCAACATCTACAGCGTCAAGCGCGACCCCAAGAGTTACGTTGATGTTGTCAACTCTCTAGAAGAGCAGCTTCGTCTCTGGAAGGAAAACCTCCCCGAATCGCTCCAAATCAACCCAGGGCAGAATGAACATGAAGGCCGTATGTATGCCCTGTACATACAGATGTACGCCCTTGAGCTTCGATTGTGTCTACGCCATCCATCCGTGGCCATGACCACCGATCGCAAGTTTCTCCTCGAAAATGCCCGCATATGCGAAGAGACTGCTGCGCACATGCTCAATGCTGTCAAGAGCCTGGTGAAGCTGAAGTCTCTCGATACCACGTGGTACCAAATGGCAGTTTACGGTGCCGCCATTTTCACCACATTGGTCGCCCACTGGGAACGGAGGTTCGAGGCAACGCCTAATCAGATTGCAACCCTTCGAGAGGAGATGAAGGATTGGATGGAGATCATCAATGCGACTGTCTCGTTACTGGGTAAGTCCTATTTCTGGATATATCAATCGGAACTTTTGAGACTAACCGCTCATATCTAGGAACTGGCGCACGTATCAGTAACGAAATCAGTGTTATTATTGAACGGACAATCAGTTGGATTGAACACGACCAAAAACAAAAGGACTCGTCGTCACTTGCTCCAGCGATCAAGACCGAACCATCAACGGCAGAGGCGTCACCATTTCAGCTTACGTCTCAGCCTCAAGCAGCGCAGGCCCTGGCTGCAAGTGCCGACGAAGCGGCTACGAAGGCATTCTACGCTGACGCGGAGAATCAGAATGGGACAACTCCATACCCTTCCCTAGCTTACACCGAGCAGCCACCAAGCACCAACACCATGGCATCGACAAGTAATTTCGAGGTAAACAATGGATACGCGTATACGCCTGCGGCGACGCAGCCCACAAACGGGGAGGACAACACGGCTGAGACCAATCCACTGATTGCGTTCGCATCCCAAGCCACTCAGCATGTTGCAGACCCGGCCGGCTCTGCGGCTGCGGCGGAGCTCCTCTGGAGACAATCAGCGTCACAAGGGAATACCTGGCACGACTGGACAGCGGCAATGGCAGACAGCCAAGATAGATACAGCGCTAATGCCCTGTTGACTCTGGGCGGCGGGTCTAGGGATCCCACTTCTGTGACTGAGGCGGCGACAGCGGCCGATATGGCTTCTGTCACAGCTCCCGTCGGCCAATGGCCGCTCATCATCTTTGACGGAGCGGGCGCCCCAGGAGGACAGTAGACGGAGGTTTGGTTTTGATACACTTGCGAGCGTGTTCTGATATGTTTCTCTCGTTCATATGTTATCATGGAGCTACTTTAGGCGTCTACTCGGGGTCTCTTTCCAGACCAGACAACATGCTGCGGCTCAGCAACGGGGGTAAAAGGATAGGGGACTATGGGCACGAGTCGAATGGTTCGACTTGCTATCTTGGGGCAATCCAGATGACCCCGACGGGTTTCGGCGTTTCATGGTCAATTTCACCAGCGATCGTTGCATGATGTAAACCCAGCAATACCCGGCTGCAAGCAAACAATGGGCAGCGTTCTATAGGCGTAATTTCAATAGTCCTATCTCTCTCAAGGCTTCATGTGGTTCTGTAAAGGTATACGAACTATACAGTCGATTTAAGCAATCCTAGCCGGTGCTTCCTCACGGCGATGAACCTACAATATACTTTTAGAGTAAAGGCCGAATTTGGTCAAGGGGAAGCAGGGCAGAACCTGAGACTTGTATGGTACCTCACGAATGTCGAGGGCGATCGCTCGCAGCCTAGGGCGTGTAAGGCCTGACAGTGGGATTTCACTTGGCGGGTAAGCATTATGGTGAATTCAAAACTTTATTGAGTTATGGTCATAGACCTTTGCCGTGCGTGGTTTTGGTCTCAAAAGATTGGTATCAAATGGCGCAACTAGGTGCTTAGGGGCCACTTCCCACTACGCATCTCAACCCCTTTCTAAATCTCATCTAAGATCGAACCCGCTTACACCTTTCCGTCATTTGACATTATAGCATCTCCTCACAAATCCTAGCATCATGTCTCCTTCCAAACATAACCGCCTAGGCCGACTCCTTGCGGACGTGGGCGTGGGCGGGGTTGGTAGACTCAACCTGAATCTCGGCGGGGGAGCCCTTGGTCTCGCTCAGGTTGTCGTGGTTCAACTTCTTGTCAGAGTCATAGTCGGTGACACCGAACAGAGCATCCATGTGCTCGAGGGAGATACCCTTGGTCTCGGGGACGAAGAACCAGACGAAGAAGAACATGGAGAAGCAGAAGCTTCCAAAGATGAGATAGGTTCTGTCACAAACATTAGTTGAATGTTAATTTGAAGGAAGGTCTAACCAGAAACCACTTACCCGTAGCCGTGAGCACCGACAGTAGCCAGCATGTTCGGGACAGTACGGGCGACGATGAGGTTGAAGAGCCACTGGGTAGCAGCAGCAAGAGCGACATTCTGGGAGCGAAGGCGAGCTGCCGGGATTTCAGAGGCGTAAATCCAGCAGGCCGGACCCCAGCCAAACTGGAAGAATGCGGCGAACAGGAAGATGGCGACCAGGGCCATGTAGCCAGCACCTGGCACAGGCTCTCCGGCAATGGGTGGGGAGATGCGGACGTAAAGACCGATGTAGAACATGCAGCAGCCCTGGGCGATTGAAGTCCAGAGAAGCGAGCGACGACGGCCGAGAGAGTCGGCCATGAAGAGCAAGAAGCAGATGCAGGCAAGAACCTTGACGATTCCGTAGACGCCGGTTGACAGAAGAGGCGTGGAGCGACCGGTGACACCGAGGTTCTTGAAGATCATAGGGGCGTAGGTGTTGATGGCGTTGGTTCCCGTCATTTGCTGGCAGATCATGAGGAAGATGGAGATAAGAGCACGGTTGCGGTTGCCCTTGATGGTCCACATCTCCTTTTGCAGGTTCTTGAAGGTGGCGTTGCCAATGAGCTGTCTCTCATGTTGGAGCTGGTCAACAATCTCCTGGAACTCATCTTCGAGATAGGGGTGGTTCTCGGGCAAGTTACGAAGAGTGGCGAGAATCTTCTTGGCCTCTTCCCACTTGTCCTGGCGGGCCAGCCATCTGGGAGATTCGTTGCAGAAGAGCATGCAGATGAGAAGCAGCAGACTGGGCAGACCCTGGATGGCGAGAGGAAAGATGTACATGGTCTTTCCCGTCAAGTTGACCTCGGCGCCGTAGTTGATCCAGAAGGCAATCATACCTCCTGTCACGATGAATAGCTGGTACATGCCAGTGAGGAGACCGCGAATGGCACGAGGCGCGTTTTCGGAGACGTAGAGAGGGTTGATGGCAGAGGCACCGCCGACACCGAGACCTGCGATGAAGCGACCGACGAAGATGGCGGCGATTCTACCGGAAGAGACAGCCTGGAGGACAACGCCGACGAGGATAATGGCAGCGACAGTAACAAGACACCACTTGCGACCGAATCTGTCTGTCATGGGAGAGGCGAGAAGAGCACCGACCAAGCATCCGGCTTGGAGAGTGGACACAATGTTACCGGTCAAGTTGGCAGTTTCCACGGGCTTGGCATCCTTGAGTCCGTAGTCGCTATGGTTGGATAAGTCAGTTTATTGGTACTTGATGATTTATGCTCTCCAAGTCGTCACTTACTTCTTAAAGGGCTCCATGACAACGACACCACCAATGACGGAGCTGTCCCAGCCGAATGACATGGCGCCGAAGCAGGCGGAGGCGGCGAGCGCGAAGACTCTCCAGCCGTAGATTTCTGCGGGGTCCGTCTCCATGGACTCATTGTGGACGATCTTCTTGAGAATCTTCTGCATCGTCGTCATGTTGGGCGGTTGGTTTCTTCACAACACGGCCAGGCTCTGGCGGGGTTGGTGTTGCTATCGCAGTTGAATGACTGGTGGCCGATGTGGACGACACCCTGTGATGGTTGAATCTCGAGCCAAGGTGAGTCAGCTCAAGATGTGATGAGGGGTGGGTGATGGGCTGAGGACTGGATAAGGAGACGAAGCGACGAAGAGAAGAAAGCGAGGATTTGAGGGTGTGGGCAGCCGGCCCTGATATATCGGAAATCTCTAATGGTGTTTTCCCTCTTTTGCTGATCTGAACCCTCGTCTTTTCCCCAGATGGATGGAAACCCGGGGACCCCTCACTCCCAGAATAGTCAGCAATTCGCCATCTCACATGTAGGTAGCAAAAAGTACCCTGGGGAAAAGGGGATTGGAGGTGCTGGTGAGGAGTAACTGTTCGGAGAGCCATGGTCGCAATCGATCCTGTGCGTTTCCCAGCCCGTCCAGAACCCAAAGAACCCCTGCTGCAATCCTATCTTGTCTAGTGTAGCTCGTTCGTCCGCTCATCTGTGCTTCAAACCCCCAGAAAACCGAGCCTCAACGAGTACCAAGACGGACGGTGAATTGTCCATGAGATTTTTCCGCCATTCAGAAGGGACGGAGAGGGCAGCCCGATGGTGCTGGACCGCCGGGGGCGGCAGAGGAACGGCTTGGCTCTTGGGAGAGGGGAACCTATTCGGTTTTGCGATCAGCCGACCAGGTCGTGCAATTGGAGGCTTCCGGCAAAGGGTGGGATACGGCAAGCATCTTGGGGGGTGTGTGGTAACTGTGGTGGTGGTGGTGGTCGACCATCGAGGTGGCCGGATGGGATGCAGCAACAAGCATGGCATGGCTGGGCTAGTCTCAGAAACTAGGCTTGGCAGGCTAAAGGCAGAACGGATAGCACTCTACGCAGTACTCCGTAGTCAGATGGACGACGGGAACGACGCTCGGGTTTACGAGTGTGCGAATCCAGGGTTAACCAACATCGCAGCCATAGAAAGACTTTGGTGAAAGATGGAAGCACCCACGTGCGCATCCTACCTACTCTTCGGATACGTGATGACCTTGAGCTCGTCGCGGCCGGTAGTCTCAAAGTATGGTTCTCTCATCTAGGTATACAAACCATAAACTTGACAAGGGAGCTGTGGGGAAGCTTGAATGCGACGTAAAGGTAATGAGATGAAAAGATGGATGACCTTGTCTCCCAGGTTACCTCCCAGATGCCTTGACATTCTTCATCATAGCAATGAAAGAAACAAAACGCCTGCTGGCTGTAGACCAGGGGCGCATGCTGACAGTTCAAGCTTAATAGGAATAGACGTGGCTCTCTGGGGCCCCAGAGGAGAGAGTACCGTCCTTCCCCAGGTGCCCCGGGATAGGATACAGAGTACTCCGTACGCACAGCGGAGCAAGAATAAAGTATCCGTATGCTTGCTAGGACGAACGGCTCTCCGAATTGTGGCTATTCTCGTTGTGGTTTCCGTCGCCGAAATGTGGACCGCTCCTTGCAACGAGCAAGGCGCGTGATTTGCTGGAAGATGCGTCTCTGGTTGTCTCCCCCATTACAGCATTTAGGCTACTGGCGAAGGTGGAGAAAGAGGGACGAGGCAAAAAGGTAAAGAAATAAGGACGTGGGCCGTAGAGTTAGACTGCCATGACTGGCTGTACGAATAGAGTGTAGACCAGGGAGCAGACATTTAGTGCGCTGGTCTTGGTTTAGTCTCCTCTTCACTGCGTATGCGCTGACAGGGAAGTCCGGGCATGAGACGATGTATCCATACAGGGTTACAGGAACACAAACACCAAGGGCCAAAGAGTCTCTGACGACCAGTGACAGTTTAAGTACAGTACTATGTAGGCCGTCTCTTGATAAGTAGGTACTCCGTAGAGCCTACTTGGTCCGGCGCCTCCCACTTTCATCCCACGTCCCGGATTGGTTTCTGCTCCAACTAGTAGCCCATTTGTCGACCCATCCCCGTACGGTGGATTCTGCGGAGTAAGGACGCGGGTAGGAGAAATGGGGTTGGAGAGGTGGAGATGTGTTGGAGATCGCGGGGGTGGTCAAAAGGAGCCCGAGGAGGTTAGTGAAGTGGCACAGACAGACTTGACCTCATGGGCGAACACAACATCAGCAAGTCAACAAGCAACATTTTGACTTTGTCAAGAGACGAAGAAAGACTCTATCAAAGTAGATCGCGCCTCTCAGTTGACGCTTGACCATAGTTAGACTAAGCTCGTCCGTAGATGTCTTCATTCAGCGAAGGCACAGTCTGGACTCTTGTTGGGCATCTGTCTCGTTTGTTGTCTAAGCTCAGACTCGATCTGGCACTTTTTTGATAACCTTGACGACTATTCCAGCCAAGGTAAGAGAGATCGTGATTCGACCAACCACCCGCCAAACACGATTTGAGTCTGGGGTTCCAACGGCCATTCCCATCTTTCGCGACACCACCCCGACTTTGTGGCGTTGGATCCTAAGGCTTGGCAACAAGCCATGAAGCTCATTCATTTGAGGGAAAAATTAATCCGCGTTTCTGACCTGAAGGACCGGATCTTTCTAGTCTGATTCTGTCAACACTCTATTTTTGAAGCCTTCCAATTTTTCTCTGGCACGTACGTTGACTTACTCTCGTATTTGATAGTTGGCTCAATTTCATATTCGTCAACAAGTGTACATGTAGCTGTAGATATTCCAGATATGTTCAAGCCACCACACGCTAAGTGAGCCACTCCGGTCGCCTTCGGCCAACATCATGCGATGCCACATAACAATCCCTCCCCTTTATGTCTGTCTGGTTCCGGACCCGAGTCCTCGGGCCCTGTTAGGCCTGTCATGCCCTGCACTGATTCTGTTGGCGCCTCTTTTGCAGCTGTAGCTATCCATGAACCAATAGTCCGCAATGTGCCGTACCGTCGCAGGCCAGGGCTATGGGACTCGGGCGTGCATCCTTCACGGCTGCCTCGTGGCCTTCAGACATGATTAGAGTTCCCCAAGTGGACTGTGAAGTTATCCTAGTCCATGAACTATCGGGAATCTTTTGATCTGGTACTACAATCTCGACTCAATGTCGGCGCGTCGCTGTATCGTCATCGCGAACGATTCTCGTATAGAGACGGGACGGAAGAATTTCGTCCTCCAAGACCCGACGTTGAAAACATATGCAAGCCACTCCATGAGCCTCTGCGTTTGTCCTTTCACTCCCGTTCCCTCAATCGTGCCACACCAAGCCCGCGCATTCCTGTGCCACCTCTCACATCCAACGCCAAGATAATCCAGCTCGAGCCAAGTCCCCCCGCTTTTGCTTGTCCCTGACCTGCCTGCGTTGACGAGCCGGTATGTCACTCAACGAGGTGCATCGTCTTCAAACCCCTGTGGTCACTGTATTGGGCCAGGACCCGGCTCACCGCAAATGCGTTCTCAACGGGAACGCGTTCCAGCAGGACGCCATCATCTCCTTCAAGGGTTGGCAATATGCTGTGTTCTACAGTAGCTGCTCTTCCTCAAGTCTAAACGATGACACTCAGCGAGAACCTCTCTTCGTCTGTATGAATCGGCGTAAACTACCCAACTCTGAGTGGCAAACGATAGTTTTCGACGATTATCACCAGACCACTGACGATGGCCATAATACCGTGCAGATGGGCATCTGTCCAGGCGATGGTACCATCCACCTATCTTACGACCATCACTGTGACACGTAGGATTGCTTCTTATTATCAGTCCATGCGACAGCTTTTAGTTGCATAACCATAAGAAAAGGATAACCGTCGCTAACAGATTCCCAAGCTTGAGGTATCGGCGCTCCATCAAGGGCATTGCCAGTGATCCAGAAATATCCCGATGGACCAAAGACGTCTTCACTTTGACTCTCGATTACGTTCCTGGCATTACGAAACCTCATGAGAACTTCGGCTACGTGACCTACCCGCGTTTCGGTGTCTTGGGCAACGACATGTACTTCTCCATAAGGAATGGCAAAGCTGGTCTTGGAGATGATCTCCTGTACATACATCATGCCGCAACAGGATTGTATGAGTATGCTGGAAAACACCTGAAAGGCATCCAGAATAACCCATACGTTCATGGCATGGACTACCGTGATGGTAAGCTACATATTACATGGGTGTATCGCGGTTTCGTACACTATGACGGATGGGATGATCCTCTAGATACGAAACACAAGCAACAAGCCGGACCCAATGGCGCCGATAATAACTATAACATCTGTTATGCTTATAGCGACGACGGGGGTTACACATGGAAGAACGGGCACGACAAGACCATTGCTTTGCTGAGAGATGGAGGCTCGATCACACCCGATTGCCCCGGTCTTGTTGCCTTTGATATCCCCAAGGGGCGAGGTTTGACAAATCAAGAGGCACAGGCAGTCGATCAGGACGGTGGGGTGCATGTTCTCAACCGCGACACGATGGATGCAGAGAATCTATGGAAGCATTACTATCGATCTCCTAATGGCAAGATGACGACACACAGCCTTTCTTATATATTATGATCGTTCCCAAGAATTTCAGCTAACAAGAACTCTTGCGCAGGTCAATGGACTCAACATGCCATCGGGCCAGTACCTAGTCCTCGACGCGGCCGCCTAGCCATCAGCAAAACTGGTGACCTCTTCCTGATTCTACCCGACCCGACCAATTCATCTCTCCGTATCCTCAAGTCATCGAAAGCAAAAGACTATGCTGAGTCAGTAGAGGTCTGGCGTGGTGTTGGCTTTATGGGCGAGCCGCTCGTGGACAGCAAAAGACTCGAGGAGGAAGATGTTTTGTCCATCTTCGCCATTGCCGTGTCGGCGACCTCATCGAAAGATCGCCAAGTTGTCGTCCTCGACTTCCACATCTAGAGCTGATGTACGGTGGAGAAGAGTCACATGAACTTGGTTCGTTGATGGGATGGTGAGAGATGCGCATCGAGAAAACGCAATTGGCTAGGTCTAGGTGGTGAGCCACAGGTTGTTGCACATCACCTCCCCGGTATTTTCGCGTCAGATGGCACCCCATTAATTCAATGGCAAGACAAAACCTATGGTCCCCGGCACTGAAGGGTTCTGTGAAGACGGCGGGAGACCGTCGGACGATTACGGGGCCCTTGGTCATAGTCAATCCAACCTTGGAGTGCCGAAGTTCCATCTCCGGCGTCCAACACAGCATTAGATACTGTACATGAAATAGAGCTCTACAGTGATCATCATACAGTGGATATTCGACCCTCATTTCAAAGTTGTGCCAAGAGTCATCGCAAAAACTCAGTATGTCGTATTTCGCCCCCAATCCCCCATTTCATTGGAGGACTTTGATCCTCAGAAAGACGAGAGACATGGTTCTGATTGTGATGAAGCCCGTCCCGTTGCGATGATCAAAGAGATGAGAAGAAGACGTTCTCGCGCAGAGTTTCGCTCACTGTAAAATCATTCCTCCTCGTCAGGCTCACCAACTCACCTACCTCCCCTGGTTCGTTTCCCTTGGCAGAGCAGCCCTGCATTGAAACCATCCACCGATGCCAACCAGCTCTCCCCCTTCTCATGAGCCACCATCTGCACCTCGGTTCCTTGAGCCCGAGAAGAGACGATATTCTTCCACTCCCATCTTCCTTGTCTTGGGCTTTTGCCCAGCGCCCAGCGCAACGAAGCGCGCCGGATGGCCGCGCCGCTCTGGGCAGATTCTGGGACCTGGGTGGGAGAGATGCTAGGACCTTGTCATAACCCAGATGGCTTGCCGCATGCCAAGGAACCCTTATGTATATGCTAACATGGTTTGTATTGGAGGAATGAAAATTTCAGATTGGAGAGTGCGGCCGGAAGTGGGTGCTAGTGAGCGATGAGTTGAGCTGTAATTGTGGAGGACGACTCCCAATTGCATTTTAGCGGTCCAAACACGACGCGTCTAGGGGGAAGACTCAACTCTTGGCACTTCGGAAAAAGGATCAGTAACGAGCGATACTAATCTTTAAACGAATCACTCATACGGAAAAGGCCATTGTCGACGATGCACACGGAAAACGGGTGGGACAGATCTAATCATCATTCAAATGCTGAGTCATATTGTTCAATATAGACAATGCAACTATATTTCCGTCATCATCGCTCATAAATGTCCGCCAATATGCTACGAATAAGAATTATGTATAAGAAGTAGTGACCAAGTCGTCACATGGATTGTCCTGATGAACAATTAAGCAAACAACCCTAAGTTCTCTTTCCCTTGTCCAGTCCTCAAATCCAGATCACCCGGGCTTCCTGTTTGCTGAATCGTCCATCTCTCTCTCCTATGACTGTTGCTCAGAAGCTGCGTTCTCTAAGCATTTAGAGGGTCTTGGCGGCCCAGCCAAGCTGCTTGGTGCTGCCGTTGAAGACAACGAAGGCAGCCTTGAGGGCAATGTCACCGTAGATGGAGATGCCGATGCCGGCGTTGCTTTGAAGGCCACCGAAGCAGGTGGAGGTGCTGATGGGAGCGTAGTTCATGTAGCTGGCGGGGATGGTGATGCGAGCGGTACCGACGCCGAAGGTGAAGGAGGGGACGGTCGCGGAGCAGGGGAAAGTGTAACCACCCTGGGAAGAGTCGTACTTGGCACCGGTGATCTTGGCGTAGTAGGCGGTGACGATGGCCTGGGGAAGGAGGAGAAGGGTGGTGCCGGTGTCAGCAATACCGGTGACGGAGCTGGAGACGAAGCTGGCGGAGCCGACCTGGTAGCCGGAGGAGGTGAACTGCCACCATCCGTTGGCGGAGTTGACGGAGGTGTAGGTGATGGAACCAGTGTAGGCGGTGCTATCAATGTAACCGAAGTTGTACTTGCCGGCTATAAGTTCAATGTGTTAGTATCAGCTGTCCCATCTCTTGATACCACATCTAGTGAGAATGTGAGCGAGTACTTACCCGTGCCGTGCTTCAGGTCAGCAGTGAAGAGGAAAGAGTCCAACTTAGACTTGGCAGTGTCGAAGAAGGTGGTCTGCTGGGTGGGCGAGACGGTGTTAATGTTGCTGAAGCCGAGACCAAGGAGACCGTCCAGGTCGCTCTCGGAGGTGAAGGAGTCCGAGACGGTGGAGGCAGCCTCGACGGCCTGGCCGGTAACGGTCAGACCGCCGACGGTGACGGTGTCCTTGTAGACGATACCGCTGGAGCTGGAGCCATCACCGTAGGAGATGGACCAGGTGGCGCCGGAGAGGCGGGAGGCGGTGGAAGACTTGGAGGGGTCGTAGACGGTCTGGCCGTTGCGCTGGCTGGCCGGGGTGGAGGTCGAGAAGACCCACAGGTCGGAGGAGCCGGTGTCGAAGTCGAGGTTGAGGGTCTGGGCCGGGGTGCCGATCTGGACGGGGCTCAGGTACTCAACATCGTACTCCTGGGGGTTGGCAGCGACACTGCCAGTGGCACGCTCGACGAGGCCGGCAGAGCTGATGTTGGCGACAACGGCAGCGAGGTCGGCGGGGAGAGGGGCCTTGTACTTGCGGTAGGCCTTGGCGAGGGCGAGGGGACCGGAGCGGACGTAGCGGGGGTTCTTGATCTGCTCGACGGTGAAGCCTCTCTCCTGCTGGGCACCAGCGGGGAGGGCGGCGACGGAGGAGGCCAGGGCAAGGCCGGCCGTGAGGGCCGAGACGAAGGATGAGCCAGTCATTGTGAGATGACTGAAAGCTAGTGAAGCCGGGGAAAGGAGCAGAGAAGAGGATATGAGGACCGAGGAGGAGGACTGGGAGATGACCGATGAGGATGAGGAGGAGAGATGGGATGATCAACGGGGAGTTGGGATGGTTTATATCGTCATCGTCCAGTCTATGAAGATGGTGTCTGGACTCTGTGACCGGGGACGGCAACTCGGGGCGATAGGATGGATCATGGCGACATTACTCGCAGTCCTTGCCAACATCACGGTCTCTGGATATGTCAAGGCCAACAACAACAGGCAGGGGGGAACTCGTGAAGGAGGGCCCATCATGGTGTGCGGCACAAGCTAGCCGTGGGGGAATACCACCTTCCAAGAGGGAGCATCGTGCAATAGCAAGGCTGCCTGTCGCGACTCCATATCGCGCCGACAAGGACGATGATACTGCGCGTCATGATTCGAGAGAACAGAGGGGCTAGATTTGATGAGAAGGGACGGTAGTCGGTAGTGTGTAGATCACCAAGGAGGAACAACAAGCAGTTGACTACTTGCGGCAGCCATCAACGGGCAGGCTAGTCTCGAACAGGGGACTGATAGACTCTAGTGTCTAGAGCTCTTCAACTAAGGTCGTAGCTCCATCTGTCTCTCCGCCATGGAGCTCATGGAATGGTGGAAGATGGAACCCATCCCAAGGACCAGCCTATTCCCGGCCAGGGGGTGGGAAGGGTTATGGGAACTTTTGACCAAAGCTTGTCACTGGCACAAAGTTCCCAGCAGCTGTAGACTAGATGGAAAAGAGCAGGTCGGGCAAAAGGGTCGAACGAGTCGAGGCTTGTTTGTCGAATGTCGACGCACCGCCGTCCTCCGCTCTTGGATCCAAGGCCGGAAGTTGAGATGAGTGAAAAGGGGAATAAGGCCAAGGAAACAAGCAGCAAGGCACCAAAAGCAGATGATATGAATGGAGCCGAGCTGATGGAGGGGGGTCCGCGGCGGGGAGAGGAGCACCGGCGGAGGGCGGGACCAACCAATCCAGAGGCGAGACGAGGTATTCTCGTCTAAAGCGATCTGATTTTAGTCCATCACTCCATGATCCATCCACCCTCGCGATAGCCCCGGTGCCGGTCCTGAGTGGTGCCGTGTGGTAGAGTGGTCCCTCGTTCTCGAGTCGACGTTGAAAGCACCTACCTTTCCGGGACATGGCTCCGGGAGTCAGCCAGGCCACATTACGGTCCAAGTCCGCTGGGGCTCCGGGAAAGGTCGAGGGTTTGGCTGGTACGTCGAGACAGCAAGCAGGCGAACCCATGCTTTGCGGCGGCGTGGTGGTGGTGTTCTGACGGCGAACCTACGACCATCCCGTCTCTTCCATTGGTCTTCTTGGCTCTTGATGCGCCTCGGCACATGGAAACAAGCTTTACCGCCAAGTCCCCACCCGCAATCCCGCATGCGCGCCCAGAGGTTGGCGATTGCGACCTTGCGAACCCTTCGATTGCTCAATCCCCTGAGGGCATGGCTTCATTCCATGCCTGCCCAGAAAATGCCCAGTCTGGGGCCGCAGCAGGTACGAGATCGAGGCCAAGACGGGAAGGAAGACAAGAGAGTTTTCTAGGTTTCTGGGGGGAAGAATCCCAAGGGGGGAGGTGGAGGAGAAAGAGGGACATGAAGGCTGAAGCGAAGGGGAACAGACAGGACAGGGGGGGGGGGGGGGGTTGAAGGGGGGATCACGCCGCTTGCCGCCGCAACTCCATTGTCTCTTTGCACATTCTCTGTGTCAACGCGGGATCCAGCTGAGCGGGTTTCGGCTGTTTGCTGCCATCTTGGCGATGTTTCTTGGCGATGCTGCCCTGTGGCCCCAACTGCTACCTTGCCTTGCCAACCAAGCGATGAGTGAATGAAAGTGAGTTTTGTGACTTGTGAGTGAAATCACCCGACTTTGCGAGTGAATGAGACTGAGAGAGGTGTTGACCTGTCATGACGTGCTGCGGCTATTCCGGCCTGGACCCTGTTCCCGTTGCATTCAACTTCTTGATAGAGACTGGGACCTCGCGGATTTGGCGCCTCAGCAGGCGGACTGGGGTTACCTTTGCAAAAGTTCGCGCGTATTGATTTTGGGGTCGACTGAACCATCCGTTTTCCAGCTTGTTTCTTAATTGCGCCCGTGAAACTCTTGAGAGGGCCTCTTCTCACATTCCTCATTTGATCTATGTCTCCGAGAACTTTGTCGTCATCGCCGTCGATGAGGCAAGAGAGGGGCTCAATCGTTCAATGAGCTGAAGATAGCCCCGAGAGTCGCCTCAACTACGGCCTAAACGCGATGCCGACTCAGCCGGTCTCCATACTATGAGAGAGATAAGAGATGAGAGAATCAAAGAAGTGTCCGTGGTGGTATCCGTAATAGGGTACACACCACAACAACAAAAGAAAAGAAGAGAAAAAAGAAAGAGGCAAATGGGAGAAAAGGGATCATCAATCAGTGATTCAAATGCCAGGCATAGTGGCATTGCGAGAGAGAGCGCTCGACAGCGGCCAGCCACTCGCCTCGTGCTCATCACATATCGCAATCTACCCGCCCCTTCTGCCGTCGACGCGATAA
This sequence comes from Colletotrichum abscissum, assembly GCF_030869225.1. Taxonomy (NCBI): domain Eukaryota; kingdom Fungi; phylum Ascomycota; class Sordariomycetes; order Glomerellales; family Glomerellaceae; genus Colletotrichum; species Colletotrichum abscissum. The sequence goes on from NW_026850522.1 coordinate 47,191, forward strand.
GCATCGGTTGGTGAAAATCAGCCGAATAAGCATGATTGGAATAAGATTGCGCCGTCGCAGAACTCTCAGCTACCCCGACCTGGGTCTCCCCTGGAACGGCTGTGAATGGCACGAGTGCCAGAGTGGCAGACCGAGAGGGGGTACCATCCTTTGGCTCAACGGTCCTGTTAGGAAAAGGGGAAATCTCATTACGTTACTGCCAGGGCCACGCCAGGGGAACTTAGGTAATGCCATCACTTATTTTGCCTTTATCGCTGGCCCACTCCGTCATTCCGCCCCTTCAACGGAGATGGTGCTTAGTTTAACGTCTTATTGCACTTGATGTTGTTGATAGTATGTGTGTGTGTGTGTGAGAGAGAGAGAGAGAGAGAGACAGGAAGATCTGGTGTTGATTATGACGATGATGATAATGATGTCGCGAGCTCCGTCTTCTCTTACTCTCGCTGGCCACTTCCATCTGCCATCCGATCTGTCTTGGCCTGCTGAATGAGACAGCCTCGGCGCGCGCCTGCAACACATATACAGCTGACGGTGTTCTAGCCCTTCGCGTTTTCCAAAGCTGACCACGCGCCCGGCGGCGAACTCTGCCCGGTACCCCCTCATCCCGAGAGAAGAACTCCTGCAAGTCTGCATTCAAATCTCGTTTGTCTTTCCTCCCATTTCCCATACAAATGCCTCACCCGGCTCCTGGCTCCTGGCTTTCATCGGCGATGGAAACAAAGAAGCCCACTCATCAATTACCACAAACTATATGAAACAGCGAGCGTTTTCGTTTCGAATGAGGGTACCTTTGACTCTCATTGCGTTGTGCGCTGCCCTTGCTGCTTCCCACGGCCTCATGCCTTATTGACCACAGTGAGCGGATCATTCGGCAGAACTCGGCCGTTGAGTTCAGTCTCATCATGAGGCTCCAAACTCTGAGGTTCTGCTGGTACAAAGTATGCTGTTTTTAGCAGCATGACATGGCACCGACGGAAGGTCCAAAGCGATTTTCTCATCTCACAGACCCGAAGGTCTCACAGTCTCAACTCTCGCAACTCACTCGAGTCTCACACACGACATATTCGCATTATCGGACTGTCGTTGCATGCCGACGTGCGTCAGTCTTGGCACAAATCCGGGGAGGGACGTGACCTCAGGGCTCACTGCATGTCTGCATCCACGTTTTCCCAGCATGCCCTGTGTGGGATCTTCGGAGCGGCGTGTCTTGGCTGCTTGGCAAAATGACACTGTGAACCCGGCGGTTTGTTTCTCAGAGCCTGTCACCATTATACCACTCGCACGACGCGGGGGAGCGGAGTTGCTGAGATCAGAATCGTTATCAGATGAACTGTGAATATATGCTCTACCCCGAACCTATTGATACAACAACCATACAATGGCCCTCGGCGAGGCCTGCCAAACGGCTGGAAATAAACTAAAGGAACCCTCTGAGATTAAGATCCGAAGTGTGCCCAACGCCCGTCAACGAGAGGGAAAAAAAAGGATCCTATCCTAACAGGGAAGGTGAACCAAAGACACCCCCATCGCCTCTATTGCGACAACTACCAAGCCAAGTGGGTATGATTGAAACCAAAGAATGAAAAATCAACGCCAACCTGCCACGCTGGGCCTAGGTGCATGTCCCTTTTCGATCTTACCGGTCGCTGCCAGGCTCCCGATTGTGATGCGACGGTTCTTGAAGTCGGCGCTAGCCATTCGGTGCTGAGGCGCCTGCGGGCTTCCTCCTTCCAGCCTCAAGCTGCCTCCCAAGTGCATGCGCCTTGCTTGCCCCGCCGTGAATGCCCGATCGTTCCTGAAGTCAGGAGGTGAGCAGACCATGGGCGGTGAGAGCCTTCGCTCTGCACTGGCTCGTCGTGATCGAGAAATTCCGTTCGTGCTGCTAGCCACAGGGCCGGAAAAGCTTGCCGACGCGCGGTGGTTGGAGCCGATTGAGTTCACAGACGAGATACGTCTTGCATTTGATGCCGCCGTCCCTCCTATGGACGACACGCGTCGGTGCTCGCCGCGGACCTTCTTCATCGAGTGCAAGGCCGATCGAATCTTTCTAGGGTCAATGCTAGGTGATTCTGACTCTGATCCGGACGGCCCCTGCGGTGAAGGGGGGTTGTTTTCATCGGCAGAGACATTGCCGGAGAGTGACGTTCTCGGAGGAGGGCTGGCTCTCGCGATTCTAGAGCGGAAAGCCGGAGGCGACAAGTTCGAAGAACGGTGCACGTCCAGGGCGCGCAACGGAGCAACTTGATCTCCGCTGTCTGATGACGGAGAGGAGCCGAGAGGCAAAGACATGGTCGGGATTGGCACTGTTGGTGATCCAGAACCTATCGACGAGATACGGCCCTTGGTCAGGAAGCCAGCCTGGAATCTATTGGGTTTGGCAGGAGGGATGGACGAAGACTCGGGGAGTTCCAGAGTTGGACTGTCGTCAGAGCCCGAGTTACCCGGATTGGGTGATGCTGTCCTCAGGTATGAGGGAAGAGCAGGCATTCTCAGTCCCTTCTCTGGTGATGTGTGCTCCGGCGTTGCTTCAAACTTCTTGGGCGTCTTCTCGAAGTCGGCCAATCCTGATTCTGTCTCATCATCCCTCCAACGGACGCCTCGCTTGGCTTCCGACTTTCTCTTCACCGGCGTAAATGAGACTCCCTTACGGGGACTCCTCGGAGCCGCCGCCTTTCTACGGCGTGGAGACAACTTGATGGGAGACGCATGAGGCTGAGGTGTAGGCTCAGTTGGAGGAACAAAGGCTGGCTGGCGGATGGGAGAGGTGGTGTTGGTGACGACTGCCTTCTTACGCTTGGGCGTACCCTGTTTCCTGGGAGAGAACTTCTCAACGGGGATCATGGCACCATCAGGCTTGACAACATGGGATGCGGCCGAGAAGCCAGCTTCTAGTAGTCGGTTGATGATTTGCTTGGCGTGTGCAACGGCATCCCCTTCGTTCATCGCTAGTGTATCCTCGAGGGACGCCAGGATGTCGAATTGCGCCGTCAGAAGAACCTGCATCATGGCAGCATCGCCAACCTTGTCCATCTCGAGAACCTCGTGGCTAGCTTCTCTGCCAAAGTTGGCCTTGAGCAGCTCAGCCTCTCGACTCAAAGTATCGATCTCAGCCGCATCGGACTCGCCTCCGGGCAATTGCTTGATGCTGTGGTGGAGAGCGGTATCAATAGCACGTTCCCAGTTCGTGTTCTCCAGCTTTTGATGAATGTGGTGGCGGCTGTGTTCCAGCTCTACCATGATGCCCTGTGCGGTTTTGCGAATGGCCAAAAGAGTCGCGGGCATCGCGTCCTCGTCACCTCGTTGGTCGCAGACGGTATCGAAAGAAGCGACCCAGGCAGAAAGCAGGCTGATCCGTCGCTCAAAGGCCCTCAACTTCTTCATGTTGTTGATCCTGTCCCGTCTATCATTGGCCGAATTCTCGTACGCCACACGCAGACGCTGCACACCCTCGCGAGCGATCGCATCGCGCTTCTCCAATTGTTTGCGGAACTTTGCGTAAAACGTCTTCTCTGCATCCTTCTGCTGGGCCTTGAGCTCGTTGATGAGAGCGATCTGCTCATCAATCTTGACCAAAAAGTCCTTGACGTGCCTGTTGACGTTGAAGACGTTACGAGTCACCTTGGTCTGGATGTTCTTTGCCCGGTTCGCGTATCGAAGGGTGTTTTGCGTCTCGTCAAAATGGACACTCGAAGGACTGACGCAGACAATCATGACAGTCTTGCAGTTGCCGCCGAGGGAGAATTTCAAGAGTCGTGTGAGTTTGCTGTTGCGATATGGTACGTGGTTGCGCTTGCGAGGGTCGCACAAGGCATTGATACAGCTCCCCAGGGCCAAAAGAGACTTGTTGATGTTTGCGCCTTCAAGCAGACGTTCGCCTCGATTCTTGGTGGCGCTAGCACGCTCGCTGCCAGCAAGATCAATGATGCTGAGGGTTGCCATGGTGTGGGGTTCGTTGACGGAGGCATTGCGGTCCTTTTGCGAGACGTTAATCTGCAGAACTGCATGGGATCGAGATGAGGTAGCGTTGGCTTCTGTCGGGGAGACTGTACGCCAAGCATTACCCTGCACAATCATGTCCATGACCTCTTGCACGTTCTTGGGGTGATGGCTTGTCAGGCCGGCGACAGAGACGGCCTGGTTGGAATCCTCGCGGAGCATCAATCCCTGCTTGCTGCCTCCGGGGATCAACAGGTCGCGAATGGTCTCGTTGTAAATCTCGAGGTAGGAGAGGGTGATCTCGGTGGTCTTGTCTTGGCTTCGCTCGGTGATCTTCTCGAAGAGTTCTTGCATTGTCATGAAGATAATTCCGGGGTGTTGTGATGTGCCGGTGATGGTGTGTGTTTTGCCGCAACCAGTTGCGCCGTAGGCAAATACTGTGGCGTTGTAGCCGTCGAGGACGCTGTCGATGAGCTGTTTTGTTGTGCCTTCGTAGACATCGTTCTGGGTGGCATTGTCGTCGAAGATTCTGTCAAACATGAAGGTCTGGTCCTTGACCTTCTTGCCGTTGGGAACCACGGATCTTCCAAATCTGTGGACGGGGTTGTCCTCGGGAGGGTCGAAGACTCTGTGGAAGAGGGTATTAGGGCAAGACGAGACCGCAGCGGCAGGTAGGATACTCACAGGCATCTGTCGTCGACGACCTTGATTACTGGTCTGATACCGCCTCTTTGAAGCTTTGGGGGTGCGGCAGCAAGCGAGCCATCGCCGAGAAAGACTGTGCCTTCTTCATTGCGGGTTCTGCACGCAGCCCTGTCAGTATTGTTGATCTTGGTTTCTCCCATGCTTTGCTACAGGTTCTTGACGTACAGTTGTGCTGCTTCTCGGATCGTGAATGGTCGTACTCGAACTGTCGAATGGCCAAGGTTAGCGTTTGCGCTCGACGAGTGGATTAAGATACGGAAGAAGAAGAAGGAAGACGAACCTGCGACCGTGATGGAGGCGGCATTCGGATCGACAACCATGATTGCTAGCTATTGCGATGCTGTCTGTATTGTGTGGGTGTTTTGTTGTGCGAAGAAAAGAAGTGACTCGGATAGTCCCGTTTACCGGCTTCGAGGAGACTGTCGAGCAAGTCGCGAAAGAGAGCTCTTCGAGTCCGAGTTCACGTCCAAGTCAAGTGGTGCAGCAAACGGGGGTGTAAATCAAGAAATAAACAAAGCCGCTTTGCAGCGCGGGCCGAGCATGTGCAGTACGAAAGAGTATTGGGGAAGAATAAGAGAAGAGGCACGAGCTGCTGTGGGGGAAGGGGAGAAGGGGGGGGGGGGGGGGGGGGGGGGGGGGGGGGGGGGGGGGGGGGGGGGGGGGGGGGGGGGGGGGGGGGGGGGGGGGGGGGGGGGGGGGGGGGGGGGGGTTAGTGAGGGTGAGGGTGAGGGCGAGGTGGTGATGGAATGGAAGGAAGGAAGGAAGGAAGGAGAGAGCTGCAGTTGGATAAGAGATTAGGAGATGAGGAGTGACGGTAGGTGGTCGTGAAATGTCTTGATTTGAAGGGTCCCTCTGTTTCTGTCTGTCTGTCTGTCTGTCTGAGCTGTGCTGGGCCGGGCTGGGCTGGGCGGATCTGAGCTGACGGTGTGCGCACTCTGGGCTGTGTGCGTGCTGTTTGGCCGTGTGCTGTGACTGACGTTTGTTGTTTTCCCACCCGCCAGCTGCCGCTGTTGCCCCCGACGACCGGGAGCCTTTTTAGCGAGGTAAAAGCGGGTCCGCTAACCTCAATCCCCCTGCCGAACCCACCACCATCAGTGAGCAGACGAATGATAATGGATGTTGTCGCCTGAGCCACATCTGATAACAACGGGGTACTGTGGGGCTCATGTGGCTGATGTGAGTTGTGGCTGGTGTCAAATCCACTAGCCACAAACAATAATAAAAAAACATCACCGCAGTGGGAGGACAAAGAAAGGCAAAGAAACGCTCCAAGGACCAGAACTACGGGTACGCACTGAAACATGTCAGGAGTGAAGGGTTGGGCGAAGATGGGAAAAGCCGGGATAAATTTGAATCCATTTCAAACTTCAAAATTCATCAGACACCAACCCGTTGTGGTTTTAATCGTTTCATTAGGTACTTTCTTATTGTTCACTTTGTTTCTCACCTTACTTACATAAACACCCAATACTCTATGCTCAAGCATGTGACTACTTCTAGTCCGCAGTTCCTCCAACAATTCCCGGTGTCTCTGTAAAGGCGGTCCGCTTGACGGCGCCCTGCTCATCGCGTCCAAGCAAAAAACTCTCGGGAGGTCCCAAGTACGACTTTCTCACACCACCAAGGTCAACCACAACTTTTTGCACGATAATGTTCGGCAGAAGCGCCCACACGCGAAGCGTATACGCGCCCTCCTGCGTCACGTTAAAGGACGTTGTCGTATAGTTGCCGGTGAGTCCCCAGACCGCATCCCCCACGGCATAGCCCCATCCATCCGGCATGTTCTGCCCCTGCGTCTTGCCCACCGGTTGCACTGTCTTGGGCTGTGGTGCACTTCCACCGGTCGGGTACAGCGAGATGCCATACTCGAGAGGGTTGCCATCCCCGAGATAGTTGGATGTGGGTGAGATGTACAGCGTGACGTTGGCTTTGCTGGTGTTGCTGAAGAGGTACATTTGGTACTCCAGCGCCGGTCCCTCACCCAGCTTGACCTTCTCCGACTCGGGCGGATACAGTCCAATCCCACCCAACGTGCGCCCGTAATTCTCAAACAAGTGATACTCGAGTTTGCTGCTGCTGTTGCTCAACTTGGTAGAGTTGCTGGGCTCAATGATGTTCTGGTAGTGCGGTCCTTCGATGGAAACATGTCCATCAGATTCAACAAAACCCTTGGTGAAGTTGGACGGCACGGCCCGGTTGACAACAGGCACGATGACTCTCTGTCCTGATCCAGCGTACTTTTCTTTGCCTTTGCACGGCGTCGTAACATTGATGTACACTTGCGTCGCGTTGGGAGCTGTCGGCGCATTCTCCCAGTCGATCGAGATCCAGACACGACTGTCCGTACCATTGTTGCCGCCAACCGTGCCATTATACTGGGAGAGCTTGACCCAGGGCTGCCAAGGGCTGGCCGTCCAAGGGCATGCAGTATTGCCACGGGTAAACACCTCAAAGTAGCGCGAGATGGCCCCGTAGGGATCCAGTGGGGGCACGGCGAGGTCGTTGGCGGAGTTGGTGTGCCACTTGTCGTCACCTTGAACGCTGGCGTTGGACCCCTCGACGCCGACACCAATCTGGCCACCCAGAGATGGGAAGGCTGTCTGAACATAGCGCATATCTGGGAGCGTGTTACGCATGGGCTGTTGCCAGTAACCATCATATCCGAGGTGGGTTTCTGTTGCGCGTCATATTAGCACTCTTCACAACAGAAAGAGCTTTTGGTTCTTCAACTCACGATCAAGCATATGCTGCCACTTTCCCTCGAGCAGTTCATCCCATCGAATAGTCAGCTCGGCGTCCGCATCGAGTAATTTCCTGGACTCGTCGATGATATCGTTTGCCAAGTTGCGCTTCTGTCCTGCAAACAGCTGGTTCTTCGCACCGTTGATCTGGATCTTGTGCAGGATCTCGCCAGCCGAGATGGGATGCAAAATCATCTCGAAGAAAGCCGCCTGATATTCCTCAGCGAGGGCATCGTAGACGGCTTGAGCTTGCTCGCGGAGGGTGGCCCACTGGCCCAGAACCGCGTCTGCCTCGTTGTAGTTGATGACTGAGTATGTGTTTGGCTCAACCAATTCGTACTTTCTGCGAGCAGCGTACATGCCATACCGCGTCAAAATGTCCGTGATGTTGCCTGCGTGGTCGCCGCCAAACTCTCTGGTTGCCCAAGCCTCGAGCCACTTGCCAGTGCCGTCAACCCCCCACTTCTCGGTGTCATAGGCGAGGTCGAAGAAGTGACTGATGGGAATCTCGAGCGGCTTCAAGTCACCGACGTTGACAATCCAGATCCTGCGCGCATTCCGGGCATACGCCAAAGACATCTGCTCCGCCGTCTTCTCCAGCTGAATCGTGTTGATCCACTTGTAGTCGCGCGGGTCACCGACATAGTCAAAGTGGTAGTAGACACCGGCACCGCCGCTCCGGTCAGTCTCGTTTACCAGTGGTAGCCTTCGGACATTGCCCCAGTTGTCGTCAGCCCACAGTAGAGTGATGTCCTCGGGCACGACGAGGCCCTTTTCTTGGTACGACTGGACCTCTTTGTAAAGGCACCACAATGACGGAACCTCCGAGGCACTGTCGATTCCAAGTCCCTCTTCGATAATAGATCGCTGATTGGCCACGAGCTCCTCCAGCATCTTGACGATGCCTTCGACTCCCAAGTTGCCCTCAATAGCGGTATCACCCGTGCCGCGCATGGCCATCGTCCACAGGCTGTTGCGAGCGTAGGGCTTGGCACGCTGCACGCCGTAGCGGAAGTAGTCGTCAATGGTCTTGTTGTTGAGGTTATAGGCCCATTGGCCCTGGTAGAATGTTCTAAACTCGTTTTGAGCGCGCATGAGAGGCTCGGTATGAGAGCCACCGAGAACGACTTCGTATGCGTCGAGGAGGGGTTGATTTAGCGGGTCGTCGACGTAGACCATGCTTCCCCAGAGCGTAGGCCAGAGGTAGTTGGCACGGAGACGCAGGAGAAGCTCGCTGACGAGACTGTAGAAGTGGTAGTTGTATCCTGCGGCATCATTCCAGGTGTCGTTCCATTTGGTTCTTTGGGCATGTTAGCCTTTTTCTCCCCAAAAGAATGGAACTGACTTACGAAACCCAGCTGGACAGACCAGGCTGCTCATCGTTGATGAAGAAACCACGGTACTTGACCGCAGGAGATCCTTGGACCTTACGTTCGGGCAGAGCGTAGATCTCAGTCGCTTTCTTGGACGGCACATCGGCCCAGAAGTACCATGGGCTGACTCCAATCTGCTCGCTGACGTCGTAGATGCCGTAGATGGTGCCTCGAGGGTCACTACCGGCAATGACAAGGGCCCGGGAGCATCCCGGAATGGGCTCGTCGATCAGTTGGCTGACGAATGACTCCCATTGTCCTTCAACCTCACTCGTATTGAGTTTCTGGGCCTTGATGAGGCTGTCAATGACCTTTGAATGACCAATGGTGCCGACGATGACAACGGTGCGATCGGGGGCTGGATTGGTGTAGTTGGGACCGGAAAATGACTGTTCGTCTAGAACTCGGTACTGTGGACAACGATTAGCGACCTTCCTCTCTTTAAGAAAACGCTTTCTAGAGCCACTCAGACCACTTGGACTGCGGCACAGGAAGGAGACTCACAACGGTGTTATTGGTGACATCCACTGGCGCGAAGGTGTAAAGAGCAGGCTTAGAGCTGTTTCCGCCATTGCTGAGCGTGTAATTTGTGCCGGTGACTCGGCCAAAATCCAAGGCTAGGTCGCCTGCTGCCCGAATGACGCCCCAGTAATCATCGTCTGATACGAGAATTTGGCCTGTCCCGACATCTCCTCCGGCAATCTGGAAGCTGCCTGAAGCACTCTCGAACGAGACGATCGGCTGCTGTCCCAATGCCGAGATCAAAGGTGCCAGGCTCGATAGGACCACAAGGGAGATTGACTTGAGGTTGACGAACGCCATGACTGCGGGCTTGTGAAGCTCACGCTCCACTTGTACAAGAACAATGTCACGGACCGACAGGAACCAGCATCATTGAGAGGGAAGGGCTACCGCTTTTATTAAATACGCAAACGAGCATCCGATAGCGCGCGCAAGTGCTTCAGTCCTCGGATCAGGAACGGTTGGAGACCCCAGACCAGGATGACGCTTCCATGGGGAAATCAGATTGAACAGGCATGGCAAGGTGGGATCGACTGATGGTACGGGGCATGAACGAAAGAACGAACGAACGGCACCACAAGCTAGACAAACATGGAGAACCACCAATAATGGCACGAGAACCGCCTTCATGGACGGCCGGGGACGGATGACACCAGCCAAGATGGGATGACGGTTCCTGGCCGACGGGTAAAAGGGACCACTTCCTGGGTCTCCATGACAGGCCGGAGCAGAGGCCGGCGAGGTTACGAGGCATGCTCAGTAGAGAAGAGATGGTCATCCTCGATACGGGCGAGGGACACCCCAGCCTCCATAATGCTTGAGTCGAGCTTTCCCCGCAGCGCGGCGCGGCCGGGTCCTCGAAGCGAGCGGCTTCCAAGACTCTTTTACCCCACGCCCGGCTTTGTTCGGCCACAACTTGCTCAAGAGCCGGTGCCGTGTTACGGTAGTGAGCTTCTCTTGAGTACTCTGAAAGACCCTTTGCTTTTGCTTCTTCTTCAAGCAAGTTGATTACACGCCAGATTGACCAGATTTTCTCAACTTACAATACCAAACAGGTCAGACTTCGGAGACATTGAACTAAACGCAGACAAGATAGAAGAACTGCCTACCCCAAAAAGCAATCAGCCAGCTAGTTGCATGTAATTTGGAGATTTCTTGATCCGCGCGTGATCTCACGGCAAAAGTCACTGCGGGGAACAAACTAGTTGTGACATTGGAAGTGGAGAGTTGCATTTAGCCGCAAAGTGAACATGATCCCGGCCGCCACCAAAAAAACTCGCCTTGTTAGCAACTTTGGTCCCCCAGATTACCCGGCCACCCTAGTCTTGTTAAACAAAGTGGCAAGGAAGCCATCACCATGAGTAGCCCGACCGCTTGGGTTCGTGATGTGAATTGGAAAACTTCGGCACGTCTTGCCGTCCCCACACAATCAACTGTTCATGTCTACGGAGTACTGCGTACACGCATGTAAGGTACTTGCTCGAACGCGTCACCACTCACGCAATCCCGGCCATCCCATATCGAGCGGGAAGAGGAGCATGGAAGCAACAACATCATACTTTTGATCCTGTTCAGCAAATACCTAATCTGCCTGGTTCACGCCAGATCGATAATGGACCTTGAAGATGTACGCAGAAGACGAACCTCGAGAGAAGGAAACCTCGTCGATCTTTCTGGGTTCTGCCTCGATCCAGATACGATGTGTGATGACAGTCCCGTACTGAATAATGGTTGCAGACTTGGGCATCAAATTCGACTTGTACAGGCCTGATTGATCCGTGAATCGACACATCATGTAGTCGCGAATCTCCGACAGTCTCTCCTCAGCCTTAACGCCAGGGATCACCTGTGCGTATCTCATCAGCAGCTCCGATTCGGTCCCTTCGACCGAGAGCTCGTCAAAAAGTGCCGCCCACGGTCGACAACGCGAGCCATCCCACTGAAGGCCACAGATGATGCCCAGGGTAACCTTCTGTAATGGAAATCCGAATTGGATCTTGAAACAATGCGTCCCAGCGAAATTGTCGAGCCCGTGGCAGTCAAAGACAAAGTCTGCGACGGAGGATCGCACGCATGCCTCCACGGGGTTCGCTGTCTTGGAGATAATCAAGTTTTTCAGCTGCGAGTCGTACTCGAATCCGATCTTGGCTCCCATGAAGGACGCCAGCCGCGTCGTTTCGTGATCGTATAGCGTCTTGCGGATGCAGGCATCAAATGTGTCCAGCGTGGCATTAGACCATTGTAATCTCGAGTTGTATGCATACACCTGATCTGGAACCGCTCTAACAAACGTCGTTCCGACCTTGAGTAGCCAGATTGCAAGCCACTTGGGGGTCCCTTGCGTTCTGACACTGGTTTCGAGACAATCAAGACTCAATGCGTAGAACGCGTCAGCATCGTTCGCCGCTTCCGCAGCGTCATTCGCCGGCAGCCTGAGCTTTTGGGCCTTGACTTGGAGACCGTTGTTGGTGAGGGTAAAGTCGTTCCTGAACTGAAATCGATCTCGGTGTCTCATGAGGGTAGAACAGTATGTGAAGTCTGCTGGAGACTCTGCGAATACACCACTGAGCCCTGGAGCTGAAGCCGCTTGGTAGTCGACCTTTTTCTGCCACGCAAAAAGGCTTAAGTCGTTGGTCTCATTGGCGATGTGTTCTTGAAGTCTTTGAAATGCTTTTGATCCCTCACCATATAGCAATGGCATATTGATATCAAAAATACCAAGGAGGCAATAGGCAATGTCCTCGACTCTTGTGGTTTTGCGGCCGGCGGCCCAGGACATGCGACGTGCCACCGGGAGCGTTTGTAGGTCTGAATTGTCTTGTAAAATGCTCACGTCAACTCGTGTGATCTCCTGAATAATGGTTATGAGGTCGCTTTTCTCGCCTACGAGGTTCCATTTCTTGTCGTAAAACTCGATTTGCTTTGAGGCTATCAGCTCTTGGAGAGTCCAGCCCCGAGAAAACCAGCGGCACTTGGGTAATTTGTCTCTGAGGTAATCGTAACGATATGTGCCCCTAAGCCCTTCAGGTATTGGACTTAGGTCTGCTAGGTAGACGTAACATATTTCGGCCGATTGATACCAGGAGTACATGGAGTTGATGGCTTCTGTCAACTCGGCGCTGCTGCTTTTGTCAATGCAGCATGTGTCGACCCATGCGTACTTGAATTTGGAGCGGGCAAGCTTGCAGGTCATCCTGATTTTGTTCCATCCTGTTTTCGTCTTTGCACTGTTCAGATTCGACATGTGGTGAAATTCGACTTCTTGGTTGCCCCAGGTGTGGGAGAGAATGGCGTACGAGCGTGTGCCATTTTGTCGATGATCCGCAACGCGATGCAGTGTTGTTTTCTGTGTGTCGATCAGCCACATGGCCAAGGCTGTGCACCAAAGGCCCAGAGTAGTACGAGAGGAATGCCCCAATGCTAGTAAGTATGTTGGACGTTCTGAGAAGGATGGATCATGCGTCGTTTGTGCGATCTCGTCAAGCAAGGTAAGCAAGGCTGGCAACTAAGTCCAGATACGGACGCGTGACCACCTATCACGTCGCGGCCCCTCATCTCCTGCATTCTCATGCATGACTTAGGACCAATACAGATGCCGGTTCACATATCAGAGGTTATCCCAGCTTCTTCATCCGCAGCTCCAGAGACAGCAATTCGGGTCACTATGAAACGACGATCGTTGAAATGCAGGACCTGTCAATTTGTTCAGCGTCACGGCCTGCGATGAGTACAGTGACGGAAATTTTCAGTGCATTCCTTACAATTTTTATGTACATCCCAAAACCAGCTACGCCATTGAAACTCCGCTCAGGAGGGTTGCCGTTGTCGTCCCGAGTCTCGAAAATCGTGTCAATCGATGAAAGCCTCTCGCAGTGACACTTGCCATGATTGGGATGCATCCGTGTCGCAACGTCCCCATGCGCCGCCATCCAAATAGTTCAATGCCAGTCATTACTTGACTACGATGCTGGGGGCACGTAGGCGTATCTCGGTATTTGCGCCATGCGCTCCTCAGGGCTGACCTCTGTGTCTGCATAGAACATTCTGCCGTTCTTATCCTTCTTCGACTTCTTGTCGCCTGCGGCCTCATCACCGGCTTCATCTTCGGGCTTCTTGGCTGGCTTGATACCGGACTCGGCTCTGCGAATGAGCTCGTCGATTTCGTCTCCGTGTTGTGCCGCTCCAGAAACCAGCTCATCGACAGTGGATGCTCCTGGGAAGCCAGGCGGCGGTGCGCCAGAGCCATTCCAGAACTGGCCGCCATGTTGGGGCGGTCGTTGAGGTAGACCGGGCATCGCTTGAAGGCCACTCGTCGGTCTCGCGGGAAGAGATGATGCAGAGAAACCGCCAAAGTTGCCTTGCGGATAGCCCTGTTGAGGGTAGGCCGGAGCGCCAGGGGCAGCACCAGGCGGGTAGTTCGGATCGGGAGCCGCACCGTAAGGCGCTTGAGGCGGCGGGTACGGAGAGTTGTTCTGTGACGGATGATTAGCCCAAAGCCACACATGTATAACATTTTCGGTGTATGGATACTTACAAATGCACCCGGGCTGGCGCTCGCAGGGGCGCCATTGGCAGGGCTGCCACTAGTAGCGGGAGGATGCCCGGCGGCCAGTCGTGCGCGATGCTCGGCAAGGCGGGCCTTCAACTCTTCGGGAGTCTCAACCTTGAGTTTCTTCCTCGGCTGTTTCGACTGGCCAGGCAAGGGGTTGCCGGTGGCGATCCTGCGGTCCTCTTGGGCTTGATAGAAGTTCTGGATGATGCGGTTCCTGTGCTGGTCCAAAATATCCTGGGGAATACCCTCCATGCCGAAGATCTCCACATCGAGGCCTTGTCGATTCGGTAGCGCATTCTCGACTTGGGTGAGAGTTTCCTTGTGAACTTGGTTCAGATGGACGGAGAGACCTGCGCGACACGAGACATTAGCTTACGATGCCACAGAGGACAGCGTGCGTGGCGGACTAACCTCCAGCCGTATTGAGTCGGCGACCGCATCTGTCGCACTTGAAGTGCTTGGCTTTCTGATGGGAGATGAGAAGCTTCAGGTCTTCAAAATCACGCTCGCCTGCAAACAAGTCAGCACACGCGCTCAGATCCGAGACGCGAAAGGCAATGGATTCATACAGTAATAGCACCAAGGCCGGGAGAGGACGTCCTCGACGTCGGGGTGTCCGCGCTTCTTCTTGCCCATCGCGACGGTTGTTACTTCAGATTTATTCGGAGGCGATGAATGCTGGCGGAATCGCGATTTCGTAGTTGTCTGGTGAGGATAGAGCGAGGTGGAATGCGGCGAAGAAGTGTGACGTTCACAGAGAGGTACCGTGGCAGTCTGGCGAAGGGATTGACGCGAGCTGTGCTCGACCAGCAATTCACTGCACCTGCACCGAGTTGAGAGCAATTGGGCGCTAACCCGGATGTAGACTAGTGTCTTTGATGATCTCTTATTGGTTCTATCACTCAAAGACCCCACCCAGTCTGGATGACCCGATAGAAGTATAAACACTGTAAAACCACACAGTACGTACCTCTCGGCCCCGGCTTGTCCCAAACGGCGGCCGAATCGACGATCCTCGCATCAATCAGCTCAGTCATCTTACAACGACAAGCCATGAACTCACCACGCACATCCACCCAAGAGACTTTTCAGTACGGCATATGAGACCCTGAGCACTAGTAATTCCAGGTCATACGGTCTCTGCCTTGAGCCTGACTTGAGTTTGGATTGAAATACCACCAACTGAAAACACCGTATTCCTGTGTCAAACCTCGAACTGCCCACTTCCGGAATTCCTACCACTTGAGGAAGACATTGAGGATTCGATGCGGTTTCTTAACAACATCACGACAAATCTGCCAAATAATCCACGATACGATGTCGCGGCGCATGCCAGATGAGCTCTGGGTGTATATCCTATCACATCTGTCAACCTTCAAATGCCTTAGAGATGCAGCCCTCACTTCTCCAACTTGGCTCCGATGCGCCTCGTCAGCATGTCGGCAGGTGGTCCTGAACGAAATAGGCCACCTTTCACTTCCTTATGCTGTCATGGCGCTGGAGTCCTCCAAATTTGACCCGAAAGACCTGAATCTCGTTGCCGCCTTTAGTGACGAATATCTCAAGAGACGGCCGCGTGTTCCTCCCACCATCAGCTTATCAGATGGCTTCCAACTAGCAGAATTACACCAGTGCGTCGGCCATCTGGGGTCCAAGTTTCGGGACATGGCACTGCATCGTCTCATGAAAGAGCAGTGTAGTCTCGCCAACGACCGTCCTGACTGGCCTGACGCACCTTCTTCCGCTGAGAAGCCAACCGATGCCGAGTCTGCTCGTTTTCACAGAGCCCTCTATCGATTCGAGGTCTACTGCAAGCTTTTCAAAGACCCCGAAGTTGTACGATTCAATCTGGATATCGTAAACTTCCAGAGAGCGCACTTTTTTGATTACCTGTCACTTTGGGAGATTGAACAATTGGTTGCGACAAGGGATTTTCTTGCAGCGGTTGTCATTGGTCCTCGTAAGTTATCCGTCATCTCTCGAACCTACATCATGTTGAATATTGACAATTCTCCATAGCATTGCGTGCGCTCGTGGAGCTTCGTAAGATCGAGGCTCTGCAGACACACCATTGCGGCCCTAGAAATGGCGCTCAAGTTGTGTACTGGACCGCTCCAATCTTACCTCCCAATTTGGAGCGCGGCGATTGCCACATCAACCAGAACCAGGCTCGACTGCTATGCTTTGGGATCAAGTTTCTCTACAGGGTGTCAACATCACCGCCAACTCAGTTCTACCAGCTACTTCTCGCCCTCCCGCAACAGCCACGGTACGCCAGTTACAACCGGGTTGGCGAGATTTACTCATGGTTCACGGATGCTGTTGACAGATGCGTCGAAATGAGCAACTTGGAACTCCCGATCAGGAAAGCTCTGTCATCCTATACTCCGGACGAGTACAAAGAGCATGTCCGACAGTCACTGATAAGCGAGGACACCGATAAGGGCCCAGAAGAAGCCTGGTATTGGGCATATCAATCTTTTCCAGGGTCAACCTGCAATGATCCTCGGATGACGAACTGTCGTCTCTTTGGCTTGTTCTTCTGGGACTCTGCTCGGCTCAACACCATCAACTTCTTCACCCGTGTCGATGTTTGGTGGTGGCGGTGGGAAGGGGCCCGGCAACCAGACTTCGACTGGGAAATCGAAGCGACGGTTCCTCCGGCATCCTTTTGGTGACGGCAGCCTCGTGTATGCTTCCCACGACCATTGACATTCTCGAGCTGCAAGGGGGGTGCGCATTAGGTCAGCGTAGGGTCACATGACTGGTGTGCCACGGTCAGTCCAGCCAGGCTTGACCTCTCGCAAGAAACAGGCCTCTCGTGATATACACGGGCGGGCATTACACTCTTGCGCCTGCTAAAAGAAACGTCTGAATATCTGAGCCACAAGCTTGCAAGTGGGGATGCGCTCAAAACGGGACATCTATACAAAGGCCATCGCTATCAGAAGCCAAGGAAGCTGGGTCAACGACCAAGAGAAGAAAGGCAGAAAAGAGAAGGCGACTGGATCTTGAACGATCCAAAGGCTCCGGACTATGGGCAGAAACATCGACTTCGACTGTAAGACGGAGTGAAACAACGAGAGACTCTGGAAAGGCAAAGAAGGAAGAAGGAAATCGAGACATGCGTGTCCAGCATTGCCTACCATCGTCCAGAGGGCTCAACGATATCCAGCAACCTCACGCCGGCTTCATGAGACTTTGTGAGCCATTGCACATCTCAATGAGATCAACGACGAGGAATATGGGAGAAGGCATCCAGCTTGGATGTTAGCAGGAAGAGGATCGGTCTGGTGCGGGCCCGGGCTCCGTGTCGGGGTCGGTGGCACGCAACGGGGGAAGTGGAATACTGTCCCCTGATTGGCCACTTGGAGGAGAGAGAGCAGCCCGGGGGAGCACTCACCATATAAA
This sequence comes from Colletotrichum abscissum, assembly GCF_030869225.1. Lineage (NCBI taxonomy): Eukaryota > Fungi > Ascomycota > Sordariomycetes > Glomerellales > Glomerellaceae > Colletotrichum > Colletotrichum abscissum. The sequence continues at coordinate 64,431 of NW_026850522.1, forward strand.
GCCCTCGAGCTTCCCACCACCCTCCATCTCGCATCCCATCCTCCTCCCCTCTTCTTTCTTCCGTGTTATCAGAGAAACTTCTCCAATGGCCCAAATTCCCCTTTGACTTTCGCTTTCCATCCTAGACAGGTTCCTATATCTTGGCAGATCCCATCTCAGACCTCTCATACTTGCCTTGGCACACACTTCCTCTGCACCGCCCCGAAGGAGATATTACAGGCCGTCATCCTCCATCACATTTCCTCATCAACTGACACACTCCATCACCCAAAAGCTTCCTCATTCATCGCCAGTTCCATCAAAAGTATCTCCGGTCCTGCTCTACAAGGCCTCGTTAAGATAGCACCATGGCTTTCTTGCCTCTCGACTTTGATACTAACCCAGACTTCACCACTGTGCCACGATCCAAGTCTCCAATGACACCAGGACGTCAGATGTGCTCAGTAATGGTGCCATCGCAGGAGAGCGCTTCCCCTCACGGTTACAGACACAGAGATGCCCTTGCCGGGCCACGTGATCGACGTTCTCCAGCGTCCCCGACACAGACGTCGATGCGGGCGTATCGCCCTGCCGACTACAGAAGCAGCGTCGTGTCCAATCCTCTAAGTGATGAGCAGCTGTACATCATACCGCCGTCTCCGCGCCCAAGGCACCAGCCTTCGTCATACCGACGAAGCCCTGGACCCGTCTCGCAGAGACGGAGACGCAGCCCGGATCATGACAGCCTTGTTGCAATGGGATCATGGACTAGCCCAAGCACCCACAATGAAGAGCCATGTACAAGATCCGGACGTGAAAAAGGCAGCAGCTGCAGCTTCCACGACGGCGACTTTTCAGCCAAGTATGCGCCATACGATGACTTCATCCTCTTCCCCGATGATGCTGGAGAATACATTCACGAGGACTTCACAGTCCCCGCCCACTCATCGTCAGCGCTTGGGGCTCCCCGCATTACCAGGCTCCGCACACCAGACCTGGCGCCGCTGTCGACAGATGTTCAATTCTTCCCCTGCCTCGGCGATGAGTCTGAGCGAGACAGGATTAACGAGGCCTGGTACATTGCCGGTCGGGAGAGGGTTGAGTCTCAATGTCAGTGCTCTTTTCCCAAGCTCACTATGACACACCGTGATGTGCTGTTTCGTGAAGCTCAATTGCTGACTTTGACGCAGTGGATGATGCCTTGGCTTACATGGCGGCTGTAGAGGGACGCAGTCGCACGCGGAGAGGGTGAGAGCCACCCTGGAGGGATCCTTGGATCATTTCGTGATGAAATCAGATGCGATCGTCGTTTTTTGATTAAGATTGGTCGAGATGGCTGGTCCATGTATGGCTGTTTCTGAATTGATGTCCTGGTGTATGGCGTTGGGGCAAGGCGTTCGTCCAGATGGAATGGACAGGTTGACAGGCAACCCATAATCTGTGATGTTTTCTACAATCAAAAGGGAACTCTCAGTGAATCTGACTCTTGTCTTCTTGAACCGAGGTATTTGTGTTTGAAGTGGTTGAAGCCATCGTCAATCAAGATGTAGAGAATCCTGGTGTTACAAGACAACGACAGGGAGGCCGCCGGATCTCAGCAGGCACAGTAAGGCAAGGCAAGGCCATGAAGGTATAAGTGAGATTCAAAATGAAAAGCACGTATCGTGCCTGTAGTCCTTGTCCATCAACGAGAACGGGAATGAAAGTGGGAGCCAAAGTGAAGACGAAAACCTCGCAGAACCACTTACACGGGCTGGACCCGAAGAACGACGAGTTCGGGGGAGGACGAAGGGACGTGGGGACGTAAAAGTTGGGGGGGAGGGAGTGACGTTGAGTGAGAGCGGCCGGGGGACCCTGCAGAGGCCTTACGTAAGATACCTGCTGACTAACAAGGTTTCATGCTCACCGAAGGCACCCGTGCTCACCGAGCTGCCTTCACCTTGCTGGTGCGGACCTTGGGAGCAGGACGATGCCTCACGATACTCGATATGCTAATGTACCGGTATCTAAAAAATCAAGACAGAAGAACACGTTCCCCAGTAGAATAGACATTGAGGAATCTTTTAATGAGATACACTTGCAAAAAAGATCAATATTGAGCGAATGGAGATTTATTCGATTATTTTAGCACTCTTCGCAAAGGAAGATATTGTAGTTCAAACTCACGAACCAACTACTTGCCCATTGTGACTCGAGTTAATCGAAAGATCGTAACCATTTCGAACATTTGGTTCGCGATTGGACGATAGTCTGGAGGATTCATGACTTGGTTCACGATAAACTAGATTTAACTAATTGTTTCTCATTCGAATTTCTAATTTCATTAGGGGTATCATCTCCAATAACTCGACTGCTCGGCTCAAGCAAAATCTCTCTTTCCCGCTCTAAGACTCTTGCAAGGTGGCTGTTCAGCTCCGGCGGTCCTTGTCAGGGAAGAAAGTGATCCTTGACATGTAGCGAGGACCAGGAGGGTTCCTCACCACAAGGTTTGCTCGAACGCCAACGTTGGGCTCTATCCGGGATCGCAAGGCCAGAGCAGTAGGGACCGGCAAGCCCCAGACCGAGTAGCCTCTTTTCATGCTGTCCTTGACACAGTCCCGTAGCACGCTGGTGAAATTTTCAGCTGACGGATGGTGCACAATTCCCATTTCGTTGAAGAAATGGGGGAAATTGTCGATGCCATGAAGGCGGCGGACTTCGGTGGATAGCTGGAGAGCGGCACCAGCAGGGGGTGCGCCATGACGGTCGAAGAGCTCGTCCCGGATTTGCTCCAAGGTTTTTCCGTTGGAAGGTCTGGCGATGCGGCGGAAGAGCTCCGAAAACATGAGGAGTCGGTATGAGGTGCGATTCGCCTCAAAGGTTCTCTTCAAACGATACCCCGAGACGTAATCCGGCTCGAGATAGCTCAACTCCGGCATATTGGAGCCCCTCCTGTCGAGCATCCAGACGACGTTGCGCGTGATGGCTTCGGTGATGATCGCTTTTCTCATAGCCTCCGTCATATCAAAGTCGCTGATGAGGAGGTAGACCAGGAGGTGACCAAGATTCGGACAAGATATCTTTGAGGTCTTACCACCCATAAATCTCTTGATCTTGTTATTGGCGTCGGTGACCAGCTTGGGATCCGCCGTCGCCAGGCAGAGCAGAAGGTGAAATAGATGGAAGTAAGACTCGATCGCCTTCTCTGACGCGTGCCGCAACGTACTCATCTGTGGAATCCTGACATTATCGTTGCCTCTGTATGCTGCGCCGCTAGATGATGTGTGTGCATCTACTTGATTGAGCCGCACAACAATGTCGTTCATGAAGGCGGCGAGAACTCCCACTGCAGAGTTGTTGGCGCTCGGTAACGAGATAGCCACGGCTAGACTATGCATCACGGGTGTAACATAGTCTTTGACGGAGCTCCAGTGACGGCGGCTCAGAGGCAGCGGAAGCCAGTGTTCGAAGGCGACATTGTGGACGGAGAAGCGGACTCCCAGGTCCTGAAATGCCGGCAGAGAGATGAGGTCAAACTCTGATTCTATAGCCCGCTTGCGTTTGGGGACCATGACGCCTACACCGAGCTTCGTATCTCGGAAGTTGGTTTTGGTCACAAAGCATTGGAGTTCTCTCAATCGGATAACATCATATCCGCGAAGTATGTCTGCAATCCGCGGCCAAGCCCGTGAAAAGGAGAGGAGATCCGCGAAGTCGAGACTGTGGAGAGTTTCTAGCAGAAGCTCGTCAGGCAATGCGGCCAAGACACATCCCTGGTGGTCTTTGGAGGCAGCCGCTATAGTCGCAGCACTTGACGAGGATGATGATGATGATGGCGTCGGCGACAAGGCTTTCAGGGCGTGCCTTCGAGCTCTTCTAAAGTCTGCCTTGCTCTTGGTTCCATCAAAGTTGCAGTGAGGACATTTGAAGTCCTGCCGGCATTTGAGGCTCTCTTGCCGATACCACTCGAGAGGCTCGGTGTAAAATCCGCCCTCCTGCTCCAACGAATCGCTGCTGAAAAAGCTCAGCATTTGAATGGAAATGCCCTTGAGGGTATACGCCGGTGTGTATCCCTCAAACGTATTGAGGATTGATGCGCAGATATAGGTGTCAAAAACGTTGGGATGCACCATTCGCGTGTTCATCTTGATGGTGGGAGCGACGAGAGGATAGCGGTCTCCGAAGTTGACGGTGGTGTGCATGGGCATCCAGCCCTCTGGCTGCAGAACAAGGCATGCCCGGCGAACATCGTTTTCTCTGGTATGTAATGCAACGCGAGGGTAGGGGTTTCGCTGTAACTCGGCAAAGTCCTGAAGCAGTCGGCGCTGGAGATGTGCAGCCATGGTAGTGGATGTTTGTTGATGGTCTCTTTAGAGGTGATGATGGTAGAAGGCTGATGATTTACCGGGAGGATGGAGACGTCAACTAATCTGCGTCGTTATGTATGCGCATAAAGACTGAGGCCGCCTCTTGCTCAGGATTATTTTATCAAATTGTAATTCGGGCTGAGTCAATCGCCGGATTGTCGTAGTTGTGCCATGCTGGAGTTTGCCATTTGGCCTCATTTTCGCAGAGGCCTCAACGGGGCAGCGCAGCCACACATTTGAGCCGCCTCACGCCCGCGATCCTTCCGAGGAATAGACATCTCGGTATTTCCTTTGGTACCTTAGGTACTTACCTCAGTGCTCCCAGACGCTGCTGCATTCGCAAAATTAGGAGAAAGAAACTTCAGGCGCGGACTCCCATTCCTGCTTGCCTGCTGCGCCTATTTGGGTTCCGGCACTCTGTTCAGTGGCTCTCAATCGTGTTGTGCTTAATCCGTACTCTTGCAATAGAATGCAAAAGCTTCGGCGAATAACAAGACTCCTCACGCCAACTTGATCCTTTTCTCTCGAACCCGGCAACTCGTCTCTCAGGAGGTTTGCAGGAGACCAAGTCACACTGGAATCAAATGATCGTGTCACCGAGAGAAACAGTACCGCAGCAGGATTTCAAGTGAAAATGATTTGCAGAAGAGAAAGAGGGCATTGTAGGAGACAGAGGGGAACTCGTTGCTCCTCTCTACTGTCTTGCCCCAGGCCCGTTTCTGTGCTCGTCTATGGTATCTTGGTATCGAACAAACGCTCACTCTCTTGCTGTAACCTGTTGAATGCTCGTTCACAAACCAGAAGAGTGTTCCGCTAGACCCCCGATCGATGAGGGGGTGGTGCTGATGAGATCAAATCGCCAGCCAATGCCAAATTAACCCAAAGGTAGATGCTCACCGCTACCTTAACGCCGCCAATATGCAATGAGAAAAGGTGGGAGTGTCTTAGCGAATTCCATCAACTCCGCCGAGGGGATTGTTGCTTCATCTGTACCCTACGTACATTCATAAAGGTTGATTTCGTCTCAAACGTCTCCGTCTTGGGATTCCAGAATCCCCAGACGTCGATCAATACGAAGCCCTTGGGTAGTTCGCATTCAACGAACCCTGAAACGAGGATGCAGCCGCGCGGAGGAGATGGTCGTGTGGGCTTCCAGGACTGCGCAAGCTTCCTTCGGAATTCTCTTGCAGGGCCATCTGTTATTTGCTTCATCCCCTCTATATGGGATATGGCAGTGTCCCTGACAAAGTTTGTCTTGCCGCCGCTCTCTGGCTCGTCTGCCTGTGATGGATCCGTTGTCTTGCTGACATTGTGAGAGGCGTTCTCTGCCGGCGTGCCATCAGGAGTCTGTCTGTTGGCAGACGGAAGAGGCCCCTGAGTCTTTTGTTGCATGTTGCCACCGTTGACTGATGGAAACGTTTGAACAGGCTTGCTTGACTCGAAACCAAGGGCTCGGGAAATATCCATGTAGTGTTGTTTTAATAGCGCACTCGTAAAAGCCCATGAAGATACGGCAATTGCATCCGGCCAAAGTATCTTTTGTAGGCGTTTAACGGTCAACGAGTCAACGGGCTGAGTTGACCAGTACAATCCATCGCCTTGCAGCAGTAATCTAGAGCGTATTGTTAGTGGCTACCTGATCGCGTGTCATGGGATGGTTTGAGTTCGCGTACCCAGAAGAGTAGAACACCGGTGGTGGTCGGTATGGAAAGTCGATGTCCAGCCAATATCTACGAAGCCTTACTGAGTTGCCACATCTAGCTGTGATTACCGGGTGCCTCTCGACCGAGGACTTCACCCAGTTGGCAAGGTCGGCTAGTGACAGCGATCAGTCGGGAGAACATTTGCAGCCAATTCTCAGGATAGGCACTTACCGCGGATTTGGGTCTGCGTCCCCTTTTGTTTGCTGAGTTTGACGAACTCTAGCCACTCGGGGTCGCTGCCCTTGTACGGCGGCTGGTTGACAGATTTCGTCGTAAAGGGGAACGGAATGAACCACGGCTCGGCATCCTCCTGAGCTATTTCTTCGTCAAGCGCCTTCTTCTCCGCCGGTGACAGCTTCTCGTATTCGCGATCTACATGTCGAAAGAATGGATTTAAAACGGTGGACCAGTAAATGTGCCAACAAGCGAGCGAAATGCCTGCTCCGATGAGGAAAGTTCTAGGCGCAAGGTTAGTGGAAGCAGGCTTGACATGATTTGTGTGACGTGGACATACCCGGCCCTAAATCTAGGCTTTGAAAGCTTCACCCTCTGCACGATGACAGTCTGTTGGCTGGGAATTTGTGGCGCGACTGCGCGAACAGCCAAGGTGCTCGCATTCGATATGCCAGCGCGAGGTCGGAAAACCCGCCACATCACTGTAGAGGGGGCTCGCCGCTCGCCGAGCGCCGGCTGCCGGACACGGAGAAAGGACGAGTATTTTTTCGATAAGAGTTCGATGGCGTCGATCGTGATGCTTCAGCTTGCTTCAGCTTCGTCGTGGTTCTTTTGATGGTTGGTGGAGATGGATAGAGGATGGCAACGACGGCGGCGGCGGCAGCGGGATGGATGGCGACGAGAGGCAAACCATGGAAGTCGGTAAAGTCGCGGTTGTTGAAAGAAGAATCAGGGCGCAATACAACGAGTTGAAGGTGGGCTGGTGTCTGACAGCGCCCTCGTGGCGGCTTAGGCGACTGCTCTGATGTACGATGTATGACAACGTTAGATTAGAGGCGGCTATTGATTCTCTTTCGCATTATACCAACGGGAGGTTCTAGATGCGTGAATGCGTTGCTATCGGCACACAGTGTGACGAAAGCCCCTCCGATAACGTCCCGCCACTCTGTTCTGCCGTGGTGCATGAACCGTGGACTGTTGGCGGCGAGGAATGCGGCAGCTTCAAAAGGGCCCGTAGCTTACCTAAGGGAAGTCTCAACTGTCCCGGCAGGTACGTACAGTGCAAGCCTAAGAACCTCAAGCACGGATCATGTAGGAATGTCCACCGTCCACCTCGAGGGACCTTCCCCCCAGGTCCACAGTGGGAGAATGTATTACCTAAGCAAGCCGATCATAGTGGAGCAGCCGGAAGAATATCTCTGCCGATATCCGTTTTTGGGACACGGGGGTTGGATGGGCTTGGCCTGGAACGTGTGGCAGTAGCAACAGCGTGCAGGCGGAGCACTGTGAGCTCGACATCCTCGACGCACGCCGCAGCTTGGTGAGAGAGCAGCAAGCAGCAAACAGTCGCATCCACATCCTCCTCCCCTCCACGACATCATCAACGAATCCCCATCTACGAGCTCCAACCACATCAGACGACACCATGAAGCTCTCCGTAGGGCTTGCGGCTGCCCTGACCGGCGTCGCGACCGCGCTCTCTTCGGACCAGCCCGCTGACGTATATCTCCTGCAATCGAAGCAGTCTTCGAGCTCCGATATTCCATCATTACCACGACAGATTGCCCGCCTTATCCTCCTTCAACGCCTGTCACCCGAGGGTCAACATGCATCCTGGGATCTTCCCGAGTCTATCTCCAACGAGAACGCTGTCAGCTACCTGAACGAGTTCGGCAAGGCCCCTCAGGCCCTCTTCAGCAATGCCGTCTCCACAAACCCGTCGCAGCTCGTCGTCATGCTCGAGGGCATCACTGCCGACGATGCCAAGACGCTCCAGAAGTCTCTTGCTACCTCTGGACCTAGCTTCAGAGTTGGAGATGCTCCCTCCATCACGGCCAATGATATGCTGCTGGCCAACGACTTGCCGTCGGTTGGCGTCACCGCAAAGAACTGTGCTTTCGATAAGGCCATCAACCCCTTTGCCGAACAATGTTGGAGTGGCAAGTCCTCTGTCGTCAGATATGATACCAAGAAGGTGAGCATCGAATACTCCAACAGACCTTGCATCCTTCACAAAGAAACTAACCCTTTCTCTCCTTAGGACTCGTCAATCCTCGTGTCCCTCACTGAGAACGCCACCCTTCTCAAGCAGCTTGCTGCCAATGGCGAGATGGAAACCATCATCATCGCGATGCCCGAGTCATCTCGCAACTCCAAGTTGCGTCATTGGTCCTCAAAGCCCGAGGAGCTCCGTCGCCGCCAAGCCGAGGAAGTCATGACTATGACCGAGACTGACGACCACGATCCGCCCGCACCCACTACGCCAGTCCAGAGCACGGCGCCATTCGTTGGAAATGCCGAGAGGGGTACTATCCCTTCTTGCTTTGGCTCGCAGGATGCCTGTGTCAAGGCCACTGGTAATTGTTCGGGCCACGGTGAGTGCTTGAACAAGTACGCCAAAGCGGATGGCCAGTCAGCCGGAAAGGAATGCTTCTCCTGCATGTGCCTCGGAACTAAGAACGAGACCACTGGCAGCGTCACTCACTGGGGCGGCAGGACTTGCAGCAAGATTGACGTCAGCGTTCCCTTTTGGCTGTTCGTCGGCTTCGGTATTGCCATGGTCGGTACCCTGACCTTTGCTATTGGTCTGCTCTTCAGTGTTGGCGAGGAGAAGCTTCCGGGTGTCATTGGTGCTGGCGTCTCCAAGACCAAATAAGGATCGTTGTTGGATGGTCTCATTAAACAATAGGGATGAAAGGGCCTTGACCTCGATCAAGGCAGGGTGATTGTGCTTATAATCGGCAAGTGGTAGTCTGTACCATAGGTGTATTCTCATGTGGCGTTGGCATTGGCAGGACATTTCTCTCTTTATGCGGAGAGGTTATTTCTTAGACAATCGAAAAGAATTGAAGCTATGATAACATTATTCCTCTTTTCTAATCTGGGGTATCGCGATATATGAGGTACTGTCGGTCCCGAGTACAGTAGCTAGTCGACATCTCCTACGTTTGGACGATTATTCGGTGTCGTTCCCAGGCTCTCGAGGCCCCTTTCAACCCTCAGCTCGCTCGCTCCGGCATTCGTAATCTGTCTAGCTGGCGATTGCGTAGTCGACTCGACCGAAGCTCCGTTGCCCACAGCAGTAGTGTACTTTTGTCCAGCTTCGTTGAGCAACTGCTGCACCTCGTCCTTCCTGACCATGATGCCGTCCTTCTCCTGTGTCAGCTCATCCACCCGCTTCTTCTTCTCCGCAAGCTCGAGCTCCATGGCGCGCATTGTAGCCTGTAGCCTTGAAAGACAATCTGTCAGACTCGGCAGCGGCGTAATCTTTGGCGGAACCTGCAGGAGCTGTTCGGTGGGATTGCGCTCGGGCTTCTCTAAGCCGTCCATTCCCGACCTTGTCTGTGCCGCCTCGAAAGCTGCACGTCGTTCCGCCTCCGACGCATCGGACTCATCACCCGAGTCTCCTTCGGCCATCTTAATCTGCTCAGCCATCTCGCGCCTGCGGCGCTGCTTCTCCTCCCTTTCGGCCCTCTTACCCAGCGACAAGCCGCCATCCTCGACAAAGTCATCGAAGCCTTCGCCAAGATCTTCATCCTCGGCGACGAGGCGAGTTTCGGCTTTCTTCTTCCGCAGAGAGGTACCGCCGTCCTCGGTGTCGTCAAAGGAGATGAAGTCGCCATCTTGCTCTTGCGCCAGCCGAGCCCTGCGCTGCTTCCTCTCCTGGATCTCGGCTTCTGTGAGAATGTTTGTTTGGGCCGGCTGAGATGCAAACTCATCCTGGTTCACTATCAATGCGCCCTCTAGCTCAGAGGAGTCTAGATCCATCCCGTCTTCGTCTTCTATGCGCAGGGACGTTAGGTTCTGCGGCGTGTTTGGCGTCTCGTTTTGTAGTTCGCTGAGGTATTCTTTGCTGTACTTTGGACGGTCTTCATCATCGTCGCGGAATGATCGCATGGGTAATCGGTTCTTGAGCGCACTGTTTTCGAGTGCCTGGTGACCCAGAGTCGACTTCTTGGGGGTCGTGTATCCCGACTTTGCTCCCTGGTCGCCATCACTTCCAGCACCACCAAATGACAATCTTGAGGAGGACTGGCGCTTCTTTTGCTTCAGTGAGCTTGAACGGCTCACTGACGGACGAATAACTACGGGTCCATCCTCATCCTCATCGTCCTGTGCAGCGACTTTGGGTTTGGGTTTCGTGGTTGCGCCGATTGCGACGCCGCCGTTCGAGTCGTCGGTCTCGTTAAAGTTGATGCTCTTGCGCAAACCAGACTGGCGAAAAGGCTTCCTTGTGAATTTGACTGCTACCGGTTCACCCTCTGGAGACTCGTTAGTCTTGCGAAAAATATCAGCGCAAGGTCTCTGGAAGGGATCTGCAGACTCACCATCCTTTACTGGCTCTTGACTAGTTGGCGACGCTTTTCCCGCGTCATCTTCGTCGTCGTCAAGAACCTTGATTACTTTCGCTTTTCGTTTTGGCGTAAATGCACTCATTTTGTGTACTTTGAGGTTGCGAGTGTGACTTTTGTTCGGTGTGATGTCAGTCAGGCAGCTTCGCGACCTCTCGGAAAGGTGTTGGCGATAACGCGCCGATAAGACGATTATCTCCACGTGACTCCACCCAATTTTCCAGATAACGGTTGGTGGCAGAGGGATCCCCTCGGTCAGGCCGTCAGAGCTCCGTCGCGTCGCAAAGCTCACCTCGCGCGACATCATCAAACCGGCACCTACCCATTGAACTCCTCCTCGGCACTCTACACCCACCCACCAAATTACTCAAGATGGCGCCCGCACAGCCCGAGCTGAAGAAGGTACGGAAGCCCCGATTTCTCACGGACATACCGGAGTCTCCAGACTTGTTCGATGTATTGCCAGATAACGGAAGCTATGCAAGCTGCTTGGCTATCCCTCATTGTCCCGTCCATTGCTATTTGAGATTTCGGAAAGCTAACACGTCTTTTCGTAGTACCTTGACAAGAGACTGTTTGTCCAGCTCAACGGCAGCCGCAAGGTCATCGGTGTTCTGCGCGGTTACGATGTACGCAGTCTCCTGACGATCTGCTTGGGTGCGGCCCCTGCTAACCTGTGTCAAAGGTTTTCCTGAACATTGTGCTGGACGAGGCTGTCGAGGAGAAGGAGGGCGGCGAGAAGGTTCGGATAGGCATGGTGGTATGTTGCGAAAGACCCCCTTTCCAACCTTTTTATTTGGAACATTGAACACTAATATAGCAACAGGTCATCCGCGGCAACTCCGTTGTCATGCTGGAGGCTCTGGAGAGAATCGGCGGTGACGATCGCAACCACCAGCGGTAAAAGGCGCGTCTTTATCCGGTGGTCGACTTCCGCGAAAAGGCAGTACAGGTTTTACAAGTTGGCGTTATGACGGCAAAAGATGATTTTTTGGTTTCAGAGACAAGGATGGGGATGAAATATGCTAGATACCAGCACAACGATGTCACATTCATACGGCCCAGAAGTACGACTGCGCAGCCTGCAATCATAGGCCGGGACGAAGCGGGGTATTTCTACTTGTCGAGACCGGCCCAGGCTTTCTCGTCATACCAGTCCATCATGCGGCCGCCATACTGACGAACCCAGCCCTTGATTCCGCCTTTGAGGATGACGACCTGCACGGCAGTTTCGCCAACCTCGTCGAAATAGTCCTGCAGCCAGTTCGCTGACCGAGGGCCACGGCCATTGCTGCTACCTGAGTGGCTTCAGCATGGGGGATAAGCCCAAAAAAGGGAGTCTTAGACAGTCACAAGAGGCAGACGGCGGGAACTCACCGCAGTAAAATACAACACGCTTAATACCTGCCTGCTTGCACAGCTGATGAATGATGGGTCTTGTCTGGTATAGGGATTGTGCCGGGAAGTTGATGGACGTTGAGATGGTGCCACCTTCGAAGTCGTTCCGGCGCACATCGACGAGCAGGAAGGCTCGAGGTGTGCTGTTGCTGGTCGCAGCTTGAGCCTCAAGTAACCCCATCACCTCGTCTGCCTCGACTTCCGGTGACTTGGCCTTGGGAGCGGGAAAGGCCGCCCACCATGGCGGGGTCTCTGATGCTGCGGCTTCTGCCATTGCGTGCTTCTCGTAGGCTACGAAATCCAGTTCTGGTGTTACTCCAGGCTCTCTCTCTCTCTCTACCCAATGTGATGAGACGTTTGCTCCTGACGCTACGTTGTGATGTGCGATTGTTTTGCGGATCGATGGTGCGGGCGTAGAGTTGCGGGCGCACCTTACCCCGGATTTTTGCGACAAGATCTCTACTAGGTATCCGTGTCACGAAAGGGATCTCGAGGCAGGTCGGAACGCTACTATATTAACCTAATTAACTAAAGACTTAATATAAAGAGGGAAAAAATAGAATAGTAAGTAGAAGCTAGTAAGCTAGCCCTTTAGGCCTAGCGGTCTAGCTTATTACGTAACTATTAAGAGCTTAGCCTTATAGCCTAAGGCTAAGCTATAGGGCCTATAGGGCCTTAGTACTTATTATTATAATATTACCCCCCCCTCTATATTAGAGAGTACTATTTATAGTATTAAAAAATAAACCTCTAAATTACTCCTTATTTTAATAAATCTATAGCTATAATTACTACTATTATATTATTATTATTTCTTAGTAGTAGCGAATTACTAATTATAGTAGCTTTTATTTATATATCTAAGTTCCGTAATAGGCCTTTAATAATTAAGTATTAATAATAGAATACTTAGAGCGCTATTAGTATATACTTAAAGCTCTTTATATTATACTAAGTCGGGTCCGTATTATACCCTTTTTAATCCGCTTAGTATTATAGTTTTCCCCTATATAAGCGTAATTTAACGACCTCTAAGACCTCGTACTCCGGTTTACTATCGTCGTTAGTAATTAGCGGACTTTTAGTACGAGGTATTAATAAAGACCCGGTTTCTTAGCTTTAGGTCGTCTGGGCGCCGGCAGTAGTCGGTATACCTCTTATATTATACTTAAATAACTTTTATATTACCCCTAGCGATCTCTTAGGCCTTATATATTCCCTAGGCTATACGCTACGCATTAGTACGGTTTAGCTTTTTTTTTATAAAGCCGAATTAGTAAGTTCGTTTAAATTAGTTAAAAAAAAGCCGTAGCTAACGACCGAATTTTATTTTATATAATAATAGCCCTATAGTCTTACTAAGCTAAGTAATATAAATAAAGTTAACTATAGGTAGTATATTACTCTAATTATCTAAGTATTAGTTAATTAATAATCTTAATTATTATAAAATATATTAGTTTAGTATTTCTATTTAGCTATTTATTTAAAAATAGTTAGTTATTAATAATTATAGCTTAACTTTATAAATCTTATAGAGCTCTCCTTAGAAATCGGAAATAAATTAGGGGCCTCGGTTTAATATAATAGTTTTTAATAAGCTGAAAATAGGTAGTACTCGTTCGTAAAATATTTAGCTTATATTTTTTATTATAATAGTTTTATAATAAGGAATAAATATCGCCCTCTTACCTAAGTAGTTTACTACTACTTAAATATTATTAAATTTTTTTTAATTAATAAGGATAGTTATAAAGTTAGTAGAAATATACTATTACGGGTAGTTAAGTATTAAAAATAGTCTTAGCTCCCCCGGGGGCTTATTATACGGCTTTTATAATTAATAATAAGTATAATAGTTCTATACGTATTAATAAATATCCGTTATTAAGCCCGGCTAGTAATATTATTACTTAATTATTTTTATAACCTTATTATATTCTAAATAGGTAAGGAGCTTTTACTTATAGGCTTTATAAATAATTATAATATAAAAGTTCTTTTTTTTAGGTATTATAAGCTTTTTATTTATTATTAATAATCCGTCGTTTTAAATAAACTAGTACTCGCGCCCTTTAACTATTAGCGCTTATATTAATATAAAAAATATTATAATAAGGTCTTTATTAAGTTTTAAAATTTCTTTTATTAATAAGTACCCCTAGAGCCCGTTTTTTAGTAAGAGCGAGTTAATTATAAGCTATAGTTAACTAATTATAGCGCTTAATAGCGCCCATAGTTCTATTATAATATTAAGGAATAGTAGTCTTAATAATAAGAAGACTTAAGTCTTATTAGCCTTTTTTAGTACTTATTAAGTACGGATATTTTCTATTTTTTATAATAGGGCGTTAGTTAGTACGTTCTCCTTTCTTAAGTAATAATAGATTTAAAAATTAAAGTCCGCTAGTATGTTAGCTTAACGAGCTTATTATAAGTTAAATAGGCGTTTAGTTATAAAAAATAGTAATAGTTAATAGTTTATAATAACGTTAAACTTATACTTATAGCTTATAAGCTCCGCGCGCTATTTTTTTAAGTATAGTACTATTATTAGTATTTTTTTATTATAAATAGCATAATTAAGCTCTATATTACTTATTATTTTTAAATAAAAGGTTATTAAGTACTATAACCCGTTATTTTTTTATTATTATAATAGCGCTCTAGTATATATTAAGTTAGAGGCGTTAGTTTTTAGCTATATTAGTAGCTCTAGTTTAAAATAGTAAAGGATTAGCGCTAACGTTAGTATTAGTTTTATAGTTATAAAAGCTATTTTATAATTAGTACTAAAATTAAAAAGAACTCTTTTATTTATTAATTTCGTAAGGGGCCTAGCTAAGTAGCCGTAATCCCCTATAAATCTCTTATAAAAGTTATAGAACCTAAAGAAGGACTAGATACCCTTAAGTAATATAAGTAGTTTTTAATCTCTAATTATAAAAACTTTCTCCTTATTAAGCTATATACCTTTTATAAAAACTACGAAGCCTAGGTATTTTATAAAAATAATACTAAATTCGTATTTCTTAATATCTACTTATAAGCCTACTTTTTATAAGCAATCTAGTACTTTAGTAATATGCTCTTAATATTAAAAGGGGTTATTAAAAAAGATTAAGATATTATTTATATATACTATATAAAAGTTATTTAAGTACTTTATTAGTATTTTATTTATATATTATTAATACGTAATAGGCCCGTTATAGAGCCTAAAGGGTACTACTTTATACTTATACGCCCCGTAATAGGTTCTAAACGTTATTAAATCTTTAAAAGCTAGGTCGAGGTAAATATAGTAAAAGGCCTACTTAATATTTAGTTTAGTAAATACTTTTACCCTACTTAGCTACGTAAGGGTTTTATTAATAAGTAGTAATAAGTAATAATTTTTTTTTATAACTTTATTAAGCTTATAAAAGTTAATATAAAAACGTAAACTACTATTATACTTTTTTATAAATAGTATTAATAATACGAAAGGAGTATTACTTAGCTCGATAAATCCCTTTTATAAGTACTTTAATAAATAGGCTTTTATAACCTCTAGCTCGGGTACTAATTATTTATATAAAGGGTAATAAGTTAGCTTCTCCTTATTACTATTTAAGAGCTTAATTTTATAGTTATATAGCCTATAAGGCGCTAGTATATTACTAGCCGCTTTATTAAAAACGTTAGTTTAGGGCTATAAATACTTTAGTAAGTTCGTTATTATAAGGTTATAAGTAACCTAGTTATTATTAAATAAAGGGTTTACTTCCTCTTTTTTATTTTTTATAATATAATTAAGCTTATAAAGTAATATAGAGCTTATTTTAATATCGTTCTACTTAAAGTTCTTTTTAAAAACGGGAGCGCTAATAAAAGTAATATCTATTTATATTATTATTAAGTATAGTTTTTACTACTTAGCCCTTTTTATTAGGGTAATACTAGTACCGTTAAGGGTGCGCTCTATTTTTCTTATATTTTTAACCTCGTTTAACTACTATATTTAATAAGCTATTATTTTTAATAAGTATAGTAATACTCTAATTAATATACCCTTTAACTACTATTACTAAAGCTTTTAATTATAACGGGTTATATTTATTTTAAATAGGTCTTACTAATAGTTAGCGTCGATTTAGTATTATATATTAATAACTTCTGGGGTATATAGGTCCTTAATATTTTTAATAATAATAAAGGGCGTCTTTTATAATAATAAGTTCTTAAGCTATATTAATCGTTAGTAGCGAATATTAGGGTTTACCCCGTAATACTTAAACTACTTCCGCCCTAGGATTAAGTCGTAGCGGCTTATATTAAGCTAAAAAAGGGGTACTTTTAAAAAGACCTATTAATTAATATATAAGTTAGCGATTTATATTATGCTAATATTATTTAATTACTTTTTATTAAACTTAGTAATAAGGATTAAGTATTATAATTTATAAAATAAGGCTATATAGAACTATTATAATAGAGAGGTTATATAGTTATTTATAAATCTATACTTATTAACTCTTATATTAAATAAGGCTCTTAAATAAATTCTATATTTATTAAATATTAATATAAGCTCTATTTTAAGGGGCTAGCCCCTTACGAGATCCTATAAGTTTACTAAATTAATTACTAATTTTCTATCCTTTTTATATATATCCCCTAGCTAGGAATTTATTTTTACTAGGGGTTTTAGTTTTTTAAACCTAACTCTATTTTAATAGGGCTTATAGTAGCGTTAACTATAGTTATAGTAATCTTTAGCTTTTTAAGGTAATTTTTAGAGATATATCTAGTATTATTATAGATAAAGTAAGTATTACTATTCTTAAGCTTTTAATATAGGGCTTTAGGGATTATTTTATAAATAAAGGTATAACCTCGGTCCTATTTAATACCTCTAGTATTTTTATTATTTTTACTATTTTTATTATTTTTATTTAAAGTTTAGTAGGCTTAGTTAAAAGCCTTAACCGGGCGGTCTTTTATAAAAAGGGGCTATATTACGTTAACTAACTAAGCAACGTACTTAGTATATTTTTAAAAAGTAGCTATATTATTTAGGTACTTTAATATAGCCTAGTTATAAAAATATATAAATAGCTTATTATAGAAATAGTACTTTTATTAAGACTTTAGAAGCTTATTAATACGCGCAAGCTTAGTAAATATAGAGCGTTTTTAATAAACGTTTTTAAGTATAATTATAAATATATTTAGCTTATAACTAGCGTTATTTATAATAATTAGGCTAATATAAGCCGACTTAAGCTTATAAAATAGCTACTTAGCCGTAATAATCTCGTTAGAAATTAGTATTAAGTATATAAACTCCGTAATACTACCTCTAATCTTATTAATAATATACTCTAAGTAGTACTTATCCGTATTATAATTAGTATTTTCTAAGCGTTTTATAATATACTAAAGCTAGTAAGTAAACTTAAAACTAGTATTATTATTTATAAAAATAAATATATTAAGTATTTTTTAAGAGCTATAAGTAGTAAGATAAAACGAGGCTAAAGTAGTTTTATAGTTACCCTATATTTTTAAGTATGCTAGTTATTATTTTAATATACTAAGAGTAGCGGTATTTTAAATAGAGCCGGCCTAAGAGCCGTTTTTTAATTATTTTAATTTCTTAACTATAGCCATATTATTAATATAAGCTTAGGTAAGGGCTTTTTTTATAATACGGAGCTCTATAATAGTAATATATATAAGGTCGAGGTTTTTATAAGTTATTATATATAAGTACTTAGTATTATTACTTAACTAGCTAATAATAGAGGCTAGGACCTATTTTAATTAGTACTAAGTAATACGTATTTTTAATTATTATTCGATCTATTTAAGTAAGGTCTTTTTATTATTTTTAAAGTATAGTTCTTAAATAAGGTCGAGGTTAATATACTACTTAATATTCTTTTTAAAGAGGATATTATTATAGATATAAATAGGTAAAATAAGCTAATTAGCTACGTTATTAAGGTACGCTAAGTAATTAGCCTAAGTAATAAAGGATAAGAAGCGCTCTATTAGTTAGTTAAATAGCGCGACCTTAAGGTTAATAACTAAGAGCTTAGTACTTTTATTAAAGCTTATAACGCTCTATTAAAACTTATAAAAATAGTAATTTTACTAAAAACTATTAATATAAAAAGAGACCTAGCCTCTTTAACTATATTTTTTAACTATTATGTTTAGTAAAAGGGGTATATACTTAGGGGGTATTAATTACGTTACTTATATATAATTAATTTAATTAGCTATTACTTAGCTTTTTTATATATTTTTTTAATAGGGGTAGCTAGTTAGAATAGTAAGTAGTTAATTAATTAAGATATTATCGTTCCGTTTTTAAAAAATAATTAGTTAAGTAACGTTAAGTAGTATTACGAAAAGGATCTCGAAGTAGGTTAGAACGCTACTATATTAACTTAATTAATTAAAAACTTAACGTAAAAAGGGAAAAAATAAAATAGTAAATAGAAGTTAATAAGCTAGCCCTTTAAGCTTAGTAATCTAGCTCGTTATGTAATTACTAAGAGCTTAGCCTCGTAGCCTGAGGCTAAGTTATAGGGCCCATAGGGCCCTAGTACTTACTACTATAATATCTATAAATAGTTATAACCGATTCTAAGTACCTTATTATTAAAGAAAGTTAATCCTTTCTAAGTTATAAATATAAAAATATAGTTTTAATAAAATAGTATAATACTTACTTAGTACTTAAATTAAAATACTTTTTTAAGCTTATTATAAAAAAAAATAACTATATTACTAACTATTTATTATTAAGGTCCGTAAGTAATACTATAATTTTAATTATTATAATTTTAATTACTATAGCTTTAACTATAATAACTTCGTTTATAATAAATAAAAAGTCTAATTATAAATATTTTAAAAGCCTCTCTTTAAGAGCTATAAGAGCTTCTAAATTAAATTAAAATATTTATTAAAATATTAATAACTAAACTAACCTTATAATAACGATTTTAATAAAAGATTTAATAAATAATACTAAAAGCCTTATTAACGTTAAGTACGATTTACGAAACATAATAACGTAGTTATAAAATATTATTAATATATCTTATATTAAAAAGGGTATTATTAATATTAATAAGATAAATAGGGTTATATTAATATAATACCTTAGCTTCTTTTTATAATTTAAAAATAATTATTTTAAATAATATTAAAAGTTTATTAAAAAACTCTCTTAAATACTTTAATATATTTATTATTATTTTTATAATAATAAAACTCTTAGTACTTATATATAAAAATAGGTTATCTATTTTTAAATAATAATATTAGTTTATTAATAAGTTATTAAAACTATAATTTTAATAATTCCTTAATAAGGGAGAGGGTAGAATAAAAAAAAGGATAGGTAAGAAAAGGGTTAAGGTTAAATAGTACGGAATTTGAGGGTAGGGTAGCGTCTATATATACTGCGGCAATCCTCTAGTAATGCAAAACGATAGAGTTAAACAGTGGTCGTGACCGATTCAAAGGGAAAAGGATGGGCGATTAACGGGTTTGGGCAGTTGAAAAGAGAGTTGCAGAGCCGCAGAAGCGAGCCAAGCGGTGCGTTCAATATTCAAAAGTCTCGGCACTCTGCGATTGTGGAGATTTCCGCTCAGAATCCTCTGTCATTCCGCGGCGTTTATTGGCTGTCAATGATGCCATTACGCCAAAGGATGCGTTCTGCAACTTGAACCCTTGCGCCCGTCACACTCTATTCCCCCCATCAAGACTCAAGAGCCATGTTGACTCCCGAAACTCTCGTATGCCAAGGAGAGTTCTGCTCAACTTCTTTCAACTACAAACTATCGCGACTTTTCATCACAAGTCGTTGGTTCCTTCTCTTCTTCCCCTTTGACTATCTGATTCTCTCTCTCTTAATACCACCACCCAACCACCTTGCTTCCCGCCCACATGCCGAGACTAAAACCAATGCATCTCTTATCTTTTCCTGTGGGATTCGGATCGGCTATCTCAACCAATTAGTGGGGAGCTCGGCACTCTTGTCCACCTCGACCCTTAGTTCCCCCAAAGTTGCGTTGGTGCGGTATTTGTCCTTATCTCAACTCGCTTCAAGCTTCCCTTAGGGGTCTCTACTCTCCTTTCTTCTCTCTTCCCCTCAAAGTTACGTTCCATTATT
Organism: Colletotrichum abscissum; assembly: GCF_030869225.1. Taxonomy (NCBI): domain Eukaryota; kingdom Fungi; phylum Ascomycota; class Sordariomycetes; order Glomerellales; family Glomerellaceae; genus Colletotrichum; species Colletotrichum abscissum. The sequence continues at coordinate 84,559 of NW_026850522.1, forward strand.
GATTCGAGGTTCCCAGGTTTCCGACTGGCAAAGACAGAAACTTTCCCGCTCAAATCCACACAACCTCCAGCAATTTACCGAGTACTCCATGATTGTAAATCAACCTTGAGAGCACCCCGTCACCGGAGCCGGGCCGGTCAACTCAGGCATACGAATCCGAGATGCCACAAACCTGTGGTCCCCTATTGAGCCTATCTATCAATGAACATATCTTATCTATCGTTTAAGATATCGCAGTCTCATTCGACTTGCTTATGTCAGAGAGAAGGAACGCGTCAAGCGGCGCAAGGCAGTCTCCCCCAGTTTCTTACTACTCATGGTCGTAAATTATCCCGCCCAGTTACACAACTTGATATCGGGCGAGCTTACGCTATCTTGGCAGAATGTACAGATACTGCTCGATGTTAAGGATGTAAGACTGCACAACCATCAGCATGAGGTACTTCGGACAACAGAAGCTATCGCTCTAGGGTACGGAGTAGATGACTTCAATCTATGACTCTTCCGGAGGGAGCCGGCAAACTGCAAGTCTACATACACCAACATCCCTGACATCCCTGACATCCTCGTCTTGTCCCATGATCCCCATCTGCCATGTTCATCCCAAGGGCGCGAAGAGACGAATCAGGGCGCCAACGACATGGCTACGGTAGATGAATAAGTTGATAGGTCCCCGGTCTCGGTAACCTTGAACCTCCACACAATCCTTCGCGCCCCCCTTCCCCCACCGCGGCCTCCGGAGACTAAGGCTCCAAGAGAACGGGGCCGTTGTAGACGGCATGGGTTTGTTTGCCCCGCCAAACAACTTGGAATTCGGCCGCTATAGCTTCTCGTCCCTATCTTCCCGCCTGCACCGCACCGCCTCCACTGATAACGTCCAACACCCAATGACTCGGATCCTCCAGACAGACGACACTCGCCCTTGTGCGACGTCAGTCTGCATGGCAGCCACATGGTGAGCCATGGAAGTGCCCTGCGATTGACGTTTCTCACCTGCTTCTTCTGGTATGGTTGATGTCTCTGGGAAGGGAAGAAAAGCAAAAGGCGCGGGAAAGTCTCCGATGGAGCCCTGACTTGCCGAACATTGTTCCAGTACCAGCTACCCTTGAGGTTGTATCTATCGTAGTTCGAAGTGCCACTTGTAGTGTAAGCGGTCCGACACCGCCAAGTTCTAACCGGTCGTCATCCGATGACCAATATTGTAATGTTCATGGATCGGGCACCGATGGTGCGGTTCGTGCTGTGGCCGTAGGCCGCGTTTTCGAGGCTACACCGAGATCGATATCGATTTGACGACAGCCCTGGTAGTGACCGGCGTCTTACTCGTCACCGGCGTACTATCATCGACACCTGCGCCTGACTATAAAGAGCTGCGGGCGCATCTTGGACAAGAAGAGAAGGGATTCCAGAGACTCATCCTCACGCCAAGCTTACCCCGGATTCCCTCTGACTGGCCTTCTCCATTTACAATGGCTCGGTGGTTCCTATCTTTCGTTGCTGGAAGCGCCCTTGCGGCGGCTTCTGGCCTTCCTATGAAGCTCGAGACACGGAGCGCAGTCACCTCCCGCGTGTCCAACATTCACATCACTCTTGAGCAGCCCATCGAAGAGACCGTCACATTCACCTATGGTTCATGTCGAGGTGCCTCCATGGGCGATGCCCACCACACCATCGTCAAGTCAGAGGTGCGCGACTCTCAGCGCCTCGTCTGGGTTCTCCCTGAAGATGCTGCCACCGATGGTTGCATCTCCGCGTGGAGTATCTCCGGCGAGTTGAAGGGCAGAAGTGAGCCCCAGACTCTGCACCACAAGTGGAAGCGCCGGGCTCTGAAGAGATGTAAGTGCGCTCATGATGTTGTTGTATTGTCTCATAATTTAACGCGCCATAGCTATTGAGATGAACAACGGCACCGGCATTGACACGCTCGGAGCCTGGTTTGAGGGCGTCAACCTCCTCAAGGACAAGGAGCCTACCACGGTGGATGTCGACGCTGCCAAGTCCAAGCACGTCGCCATCGTCGGCGCTGGTATGGCTGGTCTGATGAGCTACCTCGTTCTCTCACAAGCCGGCATGACCAACATCAGCATCATTGAGGCTGGCCAGCGTCTGGGAGGCCGTGTTCACACCGAGTACCTCAGTGGTGGTCCTTTCGACTACTCCTATCAGGAGATGGGTCCCATGCGCTTCCCCGAGCACTATGTTGATCCCAAGACCAACACCACTTACAACATCACTGACCACCAGCTCGTCTTTCAGCTTGCTGCAGAGATGAACGAGCTCAACAAGCACGACAAGAACCTCAGCGTCGACTTCATCCCCTGGATCCAGAGCAACCAGAACGGTCTCTCTTATAAGAACGGCATCAAGCTTCCCAACGGTCTGCCCCCTACTTTGGCTCAGATCGCCGCCAACTCTTCGCTGGCTGTCGCCACGGTCTACGATGAGTCTACCAACACCCTCAATGAGAAAATCGACGAGTATCTTCCTGGTAGCGACTTCTCTGTCCGTATGGCTCAAAACATGTTCAAGGCCCACCGCGAATTCCTCGACTCTGGTCTTCAGGGCCTTGGTGGCGATGTCTGGTCCGAGTATGCCTTCATGGTGAACTACCTGAAGGGCTCCCTTAACTCGACGGATGCCCTGGGCAGCTACACCGCCACCTCATTCTGGGACACTCTCTACGAGGGCATGTACTTCCAGGCTGCTTCCTACAAGACCATCGACGGCGGTCTCAGCCGTCTCCCGCTGGCTTTCCACCCTCTCGTTGACGACATCACCACCATGGACCGCAAGATTGAGCGCGTGCAGTTCGACTCAGAGAACTCCAAGGTCAACCTTCAATGGCGCGAGTCCTTCAAGAACCAGACTTTTGAGACCTCTGAGTACGACTATGCCCTGCTGGCTGTCCCCTTTTCCATCATCCGCAAGTGGCGCCTCCCGTCCCTGCCTTTGACCATCTCCAACGCCATCAAGGAGCTCCCTTACACCAGCGCCTGCAAGGTCGCCCTCGAGTTCTCTGAGCGCTTCTGGGAGCACTACGAAAACCCCATCGTCGGCGGTTGCAGCACCACCTCTGACATTGCTGGTATCGGTTCCACGTGCTACCCGTCGTACAACATCAACGGCACCGGAAAGGCCACCATGTTGGCCTCGTACATCTCGGGCGACTGGGGCCACCGCTGGGCTTCCGTCTCGGAGGAGGAGCACGTCCAGTATGTTCTTGACGCCATGGTTGAGATCCACGGCGAGAACACCCGTGAGCTGTACACGGGCAAGTATAATCGTCGCTGCTGGGTTCTCGACCCTCTCGAGAGTGGCAGCTGGGTCAGCCCCGTTGCTGGCCAACATCAACTTTACATCCCCGAGTACTTCAAGACGTACGATAACGTAAGTTATGACCTGCAATTTACTGGATAACTGAGCAAAGACAAGAGTTCTAACGTAGAAATCAGATGATCTTCATTGGCGAGCACACCTCCTACACCCACGCTTGGATCGCCTCTGCTCTCGACTCTGGAATCCGTGGTTCCGTTCAGTTGCTGCTCGAGCTTGGTCTGGTTGACGAGGCCAAGGCGGCTGTCAACAAGTGGATGGCTCGATGGATCGATATCGTGAGTTCAAATTCTAAACCGCATGGTGATAAGGTGGTCCTAACAAAGCTCTCTAGTGATGAAGAACAATGATAATCAAGAATCGGTGGAAACCCAAAAGCAAAGGGTTCAGGAAGAGTCGATTTGTCGCCAAGAAATGGCAGTACATAATCTTACATAGTTTGACGATTAACGAAGAATAGATCAATGATTCCTCATCTATTGTTGTCTTATAGAGCCGCCATCTGCATCGTGTCTGCATTTGACCGCAGGCGTCGAGGAATAGAACCACCAACGATCCATATTCGCAAGGATCCCCACAACATAAGAGACGACAACCCACATGGCCGTACCCCCTGTCGAATGCAGCATGCAGCCGAGCGTATCAAAGTAGATTTTGGGCTCAGCCTTGCAGATATGGTCATCGTTCGACACCGCGTCGCACGGTTGGTTGGGACAGGGGTTCGGCCAGACCCGGGACACGATGGTTCGGCATCTGCTGACAATGCCGCACTTCTGCAGCGCCAGGCTGATCCTCTAACAAAGTTCTCAAGTTGCACTAGCAGTGGCCTGTTTGGTATCTAGCATGTCTGTGCGGGATATTTTCCGCATTTCAGTATCCCAACCAGCAGCAAGAGTTCTCGTATAGGCATCAGAGTGTTCATCTCTTCTTTGAGCCATGCTACATACAACTATCTTCCGCCTGGGCAGAGCATATTTGTCAAGTTAGCTCGGCGACTTAACCGAGCAGCTCATTCTTTTCCTCCCGGAGTCTGCGTTCGCTCGTCTCGAACAATCGCGGAACGCCAGACTGCGAAAATGGCACATCATCCCGTACGATCTTCGCCAAACCCTTGGCTGTCAATAGGATGAATGACATGCCATGCCCGTTGAATCCCGCGCAGATGAACTGCCCCGGCTTTGAAGGTACAGGCCCGACATGAGGGTATGTATCGTTGGTGTACTATGCCCGTTTGTGTCAGTCATTCGCACCTCCATATCATCATTCGCGTCCACTAAATAGGTTCGCGGGGCGCGGCAAAACTCACCCCCATGATTCCTGTCCAGATGCTGTCAACTTTTGCCCCGCTGTTCTCCCACCCACGGAAGTTCCGCTGCATGTGGTCGTCAAAGTAATGAGCCGCGGGCTCGATGAGCTTCGAATCGTCCCAGACGTTGTACCATTCGTTGACGCGCGGGATGACTTCGGTCCTAGCACCGCCCACGACGATGCTCCCATCCGGTCGTGTGACTTGGTAGTCGTATAGATTGGCTCCGTGCCGTAGTGAGTATGTCATGGGGAGATGTGGATGCTCGGCGCCATCAGGAGCAGCCACATGGCTGCAGATCCCGCGGACGGGGATGATACGGTTCTTGTACTCTGGAAGGATCGTTGACGTGTACCCGTTGGAAGCGTAAATTACCGTCTTTGCCTTAATGACACCTCTGGGCGTGGTTATGGTCCAGAAGCCGCCCTCTTGGGAGTCGGAAACTTTGATTACGGGCGTGTGAGTGTGCAGCTGGGCTCCCTTGTCGACAGCCTGAGACAGGAGGAACATAACCAGCTTGTAGGGCCTGAAGGGGGATCAGCTTTTACGCCGGCGCAGGCAACAGAATGATTGCAGACTATACCAGATCGAGCCCGCCTGGAACGAGAATACAGCAGTCGCATCCTTGACACCGGAAAATGTCGCGGCTTCTTTGCCTTCAAGATAGTGAACGAGCTTTGCGGTCGGCGAACTCCATTGCAGGAGCTCATCTAGGCCTTCCTTGATCGGCTTTGCAAGTGCCGGGTCTCTCAAGACAGCCATGGATGTAGTCATCCGGAAGTCGCAGTCAATTTTCTTTTCCTGTACGAGATCTCTCACGGCATGAAGATTGGCAAGCTCGAACAGCGCCATCTCATCCGCAGTCTCTTGATCATATCGTTTGGCGCGGGCGGGAAGTCCAGCATAGAGATCCGGCCTCACGTGGCCGCCTTGACCATGTTAGATTGGGAACCATCTATACTGTGACGGAAGAGTGCCTACCGTTGCGGGCTGTTGCACCGGAGCATGCTTGCCTGGCTTCGAGGATTGTGACAGTCGGACGTGATGAGGGATCAGTGCCATCCAAGAGGTAGTACGCCGAAGCGGCGCCTGAGTATCCGGCACCGATAATGACAATGTCCTGTTCCGCCGGCAGGGTCTCGGAGCTTTGGTGGCTGTCTAGAGGATGCAGATCCTTGCGCCAGTATGGGGTGATGGCGTTAGGGACTGGAAACGGAGTCTCGGACATTCTAGAGAACCTTGAGTTGTGTCGTGAACGACCGAGGTAGATGACGTAGATTCAACACTATGAGAACACAAACAAGTACGAAATGCGAGTCTTCGAGATGAGATTGCTATTGAAATTGGTAATATAGTTAAAATAAGGTGACCACGAGGTAGACAGACATCGGAGTGTGTTGGGTGTAAAGATGCTCCGAGAGAGATAGGCAAGTAAATGCCGAAAACGCGGGGTCGTGTCTACCAGCTCCGACTCGGCGCCGACCGGGATCTTGCACAGACCCGGGCCGGCGAAACCGGGGCCTTGCCGGGAGTCGCCTCGGAAGGGCTATTGTCTCACTCCGGGAATGTCGGAGGCACTAAGGCAAGGTCATGCAGACGACTTAACGGGGCCAACTGGGCAAGTTTCACCCCATTGCCCTTGTTGATAAGTTTGGTTAAACTTCAACCTCAACGAACACTGCCAGTGACATTCAAACCTTGCACGCTTCCTACCCACTCTCGCCACTCAACTCTGGAGATCACAACCCCTTGTTTGCAAATTACCTGACTCGCGCAACCGCACGTTCTGTGACCTGCCCCAGCCCAGCACACTAACATCGTTCACTCGGTACCGACGCCTTGGGCATCCGTCACGCTACTGCAAAACGCTACGACAATACCTTTTGGGGCCTCATAGATGAACGGCATGCCACGCCCCTGACCCTGCACCTGTCATCTGTCAAGTTTGGGTCTCTGCGACCCTTCGGAACTTTCACGATGGCTCACCGCCGACATGTCAATCTGTTTGACGGGCCACGAGGCTTGAAACCTTGTTGGCGGGGAATGCCCTCCGGCCAGGGGATGCGCCATTGTTGCTACCTGACCGAGCTCACCGCTCGTTATCAGGTATCATCGTTGTGAACTTTGCTAGATTTCCCGGTTGAATTGCTTTCAAATCATTCAGTGTCAATCCCTCTGCTGCCTATGATCGTTGATGAGGGATCCGAGACTAGGTAGTCTTTAGCGTGTAGGTCAATGCTAACTTTGAGAAATTGGCTCGTCTCCGCTCCTCGAACCACCACCAAACGATTCCGACTTGTCCCCTCTAAAAGTCGCAAGGCGTGACGATAAACAGCTTCAAACAGCTCTCAAGTCCTCAACTACGAACTGCGGCATCCATGTCGGCCAGACCCGACCATTCTCGAGTCATGCTTATTGCGCGGGGCAGAATTTCCATCTTCTCACCCAGAGGCCCTCACGCATCTGTGGCTTTGGGTCTAGCTCATATGCTGTACTACCTTACACATAATTTCTCATCCAGATGCGGATACCTAGCCTCGATGAAGAAGAAACAGGCCACATCAGGCGGCTTTACTGTGTAGTGCTTTAGTGCTTCACGGTCAATTTTGATTTCCCGAGCTCACTTGTATCTTAATGACGTGAGTTTTCGCTTCAGTCTTTGACCGGCGAGTTTCCTCAATAGCGAGTCTGTCTTGTGCATGAACCATGCGTCCGTAGCAACGTTGCTGCTATCTATGAATCGATGACGCCATGGAGTCATGGAATGTGCCCAAACGTTCCTCCAGATCGGATCTGGTTAATCCAACTACAAGCTGCATGTCTCCATTGCCCAAACAGGCACTCGGTCACTCATCGGGGCCTGATTTGGAACAGAGGACGTCAAAGATACTGCAGGGACCTCGTCGACTGCCGATGCCGCCAGCCAAATGCATCAAACAACCCCACGACTGTCGCGTGGCTGGTTGACTCCCCGTATTCTTGGATATTGGAAGTGGGGAGAATTCCTTCCAGATCGGTCGATGTGCATTCCGGTGCTAATTAAGTCTCATTAACTTCAAGCATAGCATCGTCGGTCCAAGCATCCAGTCAATTAATAGAAAAGCCAAGAACAGCGTGACGAGCGCTGAGCTCACCACACAATCATTAAACCTGATGGATGCAATACCTGATTGAAGTCTAGTCGAAATCTTGTTGAGATTTAGGTATGCCGAAAGACGCCCCCACGCTCGATCTGTCCAATGTTACTTTTCCCACCTCAGTCATAGTGGCTTGCCTCCGAATATCCAATTGTCTTGCTTTAGCAACATGGATTAATTAGATGACGTTCTCGAACACCTTGGCATTTCTGTTTTAGCCGACGTTTCGCAGAAGCTTGATCTCATTCTGCTCACGTACATCCTCGTGGTCGTTCTGGAGACGAGGACTTACTTACATATGAACCGACCGTCAAATTTCATTCATCACGGGTGATGCAAACAACTCACTCGCATGGACGGCTTAAATTACCGGCATCACAAAGAGGCTTTCATACCTTACCCAGAGACAATTCTCATAGCTGCCGCAGAAGATTATGCATGCAATCGTATTCATAAGTAGTCTTGGCTCCACATCTCACGCCGGGCGTGCAAGCCACTCAATAACACGTGGGCTCTGGTTGCAGTACCTAGCTCATCTGACGATGCGTCTCTTTGATAGATCGGACTCCTTGTCCGAGGAGTATGGTGTGCATCAAACTATAAGGAAATGTGTGATTGACTTGGGTTCTCAATCTAGATATCACCTAACCTGAGCTACTGAACTCGTCAAATTGGCGGGGCTTTGGAGCCTCCGCGCCCGCTTCGTAACCGAACTAGGTATGTCATATCTGTCGTGCAAGTGAGACATTGACGTTATGGATGGTACCAGAGGGATTGATGGGACCGACAGATCCCATGTAGCTTCGAACGTCATGCCTGATATGAAATACTTACGGCTGTCTTGTGAAATTCAGCCAGATGGCGGAGGCTTCATGTCACCTCATTCCAGGTACACTATTATTAGCGATACACAGACACGCGTTTTGACCAGTTCCTCGCGTTGACTGGATATCTTGACTAGCAGTATATCAAGATCCACTACGGAGTACAAGCTTACTACCCATTTGAATGCAGTCATGCAGTCATGCATACAGTACATAAGCTACATCTTAAGAGCCGCAATCACTTCGCCGACTCCATGGCAAGTGGTAGCGTCATCGTATGCAAGATGGGTTCTGAAGAATTCAGTTTCACATATGACGCCCATTGGCAATGTTTGTGAAGAATGGCCGATACCCACATCCGCACAGTAGCCTCGGGGTTTGTTCTACGCCGCAGCGGAGACTCCATCCTCGACAACTCGTGTTCACAGAAAAGTCATCTCAGTCTATCGGAAGTGGTAGCTCATTCGAGGTCAACGGCCCGACCCTTTAGTAGATGCGCTGGATTATCATGCCTCGTACGAGATGTTGGGTCGAAGTGGCAGTAAATCTGGACCCTAAGCATCATTTGCGATACGATGCATATACGGTCTCCGCAAGCCTGCGTATACAGTATGTTGCTCGACATCTTGCCTCGCTTACCTAAGGATGAGGAAATACTAGCAGATGGTTTCGCAAGTTGCTTTGAGCGATAGCCGACCAACGAGATCGCGAATCGCCATTGGTGTAGTTGGATACGGATTCGTTACTTTCGTGTCCTGACTATGCCTTGGATCGGCGTATATGTGATTTCCAAGTCCAAGTCAGTCGCCATGATCAGTAATCTATCATCGCCAAAGCGTTTGGACTGTCAGTCACATCTTGACCTGCAAAAGACTAGATGCCGTGTTCGCTACAATGCCCGCCCCGCCATACGCAGGCCCTCATCCGTATTGAATGCGACGTTGAAAGCACTGTGTCAGACGCATATGGGTCTTAGAGATAGGGTAACAACGGTGATGAAGCCACTTGCCAAGTGTGCTTGGTCCCCGAAATTGTGGAGGCCATGTAGCGACTGGAGCTTCCGGGCAGATGCGCAACGGGCCACCGGCTGAAATTTCGCATTGATGCGCGATGAGCGGGAGGCCGGCGCACCTGGCAAGCAAACATCTTTCGTTAGTTATTACTGCTGGGAGCTAACTGTCATGGGCAAGGGCGTAGCGGATTCAAAGAGATTTTCGACGCCGTCGGCTTTGAAAAAGTCAAAGTTTTACCCGCCCGTCATTAGCTAGGTTCAGGTAAGCCCAATTTGGTCGGGTGCAGCCCCATGGTGACTTGGCCGGGGAAGAAGCCGTGCTGGCATCTCCTTTCTTCTCTCAAGTTGCATCATGTCGTACTCGTGGGTGCCATGTGGCTCGTGGAAAGCGCGTGTGGTGTTGAAGGTTGCAGAAGTCCAAGCAGCTCTAGACCGGACGAGCTTGATGTTTGCTTGTCAATTACAAATTGGCAAACGGGCGAAACATTTCTTCTTCCCAGACTGAAAATATGCGAGAGCAGCAACAGAACAGGCATGTTTTTTGCTTAGACAGGGCCTGGAACGATGTTTGCTTGTCAGCATGTGGTGTCGAGCACCTGGCTCGTGTGATGCATCTCGCAGGTTGGAACTGGACCCCCCGGAGATTTCATGCAATTGTCTTCGTGAGGACCCAAAATCGAACCAAAAGCCATGGTCACACCTGCATTGCATCAGGTCTCACTTTTGGGACGCGCAGAAGCAAATGAAACGGCCGCCACAATATCGAAGAGCGCCGCAAGTTGAGGGTCTGGTTTCCTTTGGTGGCGTCGAAGAAAATCAATAAGAGCAGCAAACATTTTCTCCTCCTCCCTATGGAACTTGGGGGACAAATCCCTTGGCGAAATGACTTATCACATTCCATTTCGTTACGCCTCGGTCTATTTATCAACCCGGACGGAGGGGCAGTGGGATCTATCAATCCGCTGGTCACCTAGGTACGTTGGGCGGGTAGGCTCAAAATTCCATGTGAGAATTGGCGCCTGCATTTGAAATTGCGCTTCGGTCATCCGCCGACCACCAGTGCGATCATCTCCTCGGTGTTCAACAGCTTCAAGCGGCATGTTTGCGGCCGCCGCGTGGAGAGATTCATATTGCAATGTTTGCATTGTAATTTGACACCTGTCACAAATGACAAGAGGCGGGCACCTTGGAAATTCGCGAGGGCCTTTTGGCCCCCTACTTTACTGTATAGTCTTCTGTTGGTCCATCGAGATCTTGAGAGATCTTCATCACATCACTGACGGGCCCAGTGGGTGGGCTCTACGAAGTACATACTACGGATACCTGTAGGTGGAGGTCACATTGACAATCTGACAATTGCGTACGGAAAGACTCTGATCCGCTAACGGTTTCCGCTTCGAGGCTCGAGAAGCAGGCCACTGTCAAGGGTTGTATGCGGGGTGGTTCGGGGTTGTTGATGAGCTTCGTGCCGCCAGAGCCCGGGGAATCCCGACTACGGACAGTGTCGACACGCGATGGCGCTTCCGTCTCAACACCATTTACTCTAAAAGAGAAGATGAACAAGATGAGGCTGGAAGATCGTGGCGTGACGACATGCAGTGAGTAAGCTTCTACAATCGCGACATGTGCGGATCCTCCGGCCGGGATGGAAGACGGATCAGAAGCCCTGGCAGATGTTCCATTCAGCAGACTTTTTCATCGAGCACATCCGTACATATGCGCTGCAGATTCCAGTCACAAGCGAAAGGAACCACCCCGTTCGAGCACGCAGTAGTGCTGTGTCTCACCGTAGCCGAACTGGCCAGTGCGAATAGCAAAATAAGACAACTCCACTCAATCCTTTCCGGCTCAAGTTGAAACTTGACGAAGAAAGGGTATATGATTGCAACTCCACCAATAGATATTGTATCAGTTGGCAAAACTCAGTTTTCTTTCCGACGTCGTAATGGGAATTCGCGTTGAGATTTGAGCGTAACTTGTGAGACCCAACAGACGACGAACGGTATTAAATACAACCCCCCCCCCCCCCGGCGCTCCAACAGAGTGGGCAGAAAGCCGAACAAAAAGCCGTCCATGACACACGGACGTTGTTCCCCCCCTCCAGGGAAATCGGGAAGTGAAAAAGTGCTCCTGGGTAAACTGGAGAAGCGTCACAGTGCTTGTGGTTATGTGCCGCTCAACCCCTTGTCGCCTCTGTTTCCCCCGTTTTCTCCCTCTGTCTTTCTCTCACTCCTCGCTGTCACCCCAAGCAAAGAAGCAAAGCCTTGCATGGCATCAAAGTACTTCCAAGGATCAATATTGAGACCATTGGGCGAAGCCCCGTGGACCCTCAATTAGGCATTCCGGAAACCGCAAATCTCATCATACGAGTTTGCAATTGCAACTCGGCAATTCCTTGCTGTGGCGTGTTCTCTACTCCACTGTACATCGCGTGTCGCTGACGTCTGTTAGGAACAAGGGACGAGCTAGAGGACTGCAAACTCAGAGTCACCTCCAACCGCCGCCTCCATCGCAGCCTGGGGGGTTCTGTCCGCATGCTCAGGTTTCCCGTCTGCCTTGCTCCAGCCTCTGTGAAGAGAAGGATCCGGGCTATTCCGTGCGCCCGGTTACATCTGACAGACTGGGTAATAAGCCAGCGTACCTGTCTCCGCGAGATCCTCAATCACCACTCTGCAAAGCTACGGAGTACTGCTTGAGACCTTCAGTTTGTTTCCCTCGAGGCAGCTCGGACTGCATGCAGCAAAAGTTGCGCGGAATATCTACCACAAACCCGCCTCTTAGCGTACTTCTAGAAGACCCCCGGAGCTCCTCGTTACTTCGGTTTGCTCGGCAGCTCACGGGCGGTGTCCCACTGGAGAGGCTTCGAGTCACCCTCAGGGTCCAGTTGATACCCCTACCGGTGTCTCCCTAGTGCCTGTGAGATCCTGGTATCCCTGATTTCCCGGTCTTGTACCACCCGGCGATGGACAGGGCTGACTTTGAACCGCTCCTCGGTTCATCGCGAACGACTAGCTACCATTGGCGCTGTTCCTTGGATTAACCATTAACGGCGCCCAGTGTCTTCCTCTATGGGCCCCCCACCCTTGAATCCATGCATCTATGGCCCATGAGAGCCGTGTTCAAATGAGGAACCAGCTTTCTTTTTACACTACGGCATACAAATCATACGATGTCTATCCGTCGAGACGGGCGGTGCCTGATTCGAAGCATGCAGACCGCGAAGACTCGAGCGCACGCGATGATGGAGCACGACGAGGGGGAGGGGTGAGACAGGATTGAGCTTTGTGTCTATCGGAGTGGTTCTACGGGGTACACGAAGGCATCTTGGGCTGGAGTTGAAAGCTTCTATATCTTTCCTCCGAGGCCCGAACCCGGCGGCGAGAAAGACGTCTGCATTTGTGTTCCCAAACCTTTGGATCCGGCTCTCCTTCTATCACGCAGACGTTTACCCACTTCTCCGTAGCGTTTGTGCATTTCTGTTGATACCCCCTTTAACATTTATCCCCGTTCCGGTCTGCCCCTAGATATCCATCCTTGACCCTGTATCTGGGTACGAGAAGTATCTACTTGAGAACCGTGAGGTTTCCCATTTTTGGCTACCAAGTTACTATCTGCCATCAGTCAAGGGCTACAGAACAGTATTCTCAATCCGAAGCTAAACAGCAAATTCTCTGTGCAGAACCATCACAACCATGGCTTTGACATACAAGCAATCACAGCTCGTCAGGGGTACGATCCCGGCTCTGCGTGAGCATGGCGAGACCATCACGACCATATTTTATGCCAACATGCTGCGGGCTCATCCTGAGCTTCATGACCACTTCAACAAGGTCAACCAGGCCAACGGCCGCCAGCCCCGTGCCTTGACCGGCGTCATCCTTTCCTTCGCCGCAAACCTCAACCACATCAGCGAGCTCATCCCCAAGCTGGAGCGCATGTGCAACAAGCACTGCTCCCTTGGAATTCTACCGGAACACTATGACATCGTGGGAAAGTACCTCATCCAAGCCTTTGGACAGGTTCTGGGTCCTGCCATGACCCCAGAGATCCGCGAAGCCTGGACAAAGGCCTACTGGATCCTCGCAAAGATGCTCATCGGCCGCGAGGCCCAAATGTATCGCGAGTTCGATGATGACAAGTGGAAGGGATGGCGCAAGTTCCGCATCGAAAGAAAGGTTGCCGAAACGGACGACATCTTCTCCTTCTACATGGTGCCTGTCGACGGCAAACGGCTACCTGACTTCTACCCAGGTCAATACACCTCGATCCGCGTCACAATCCCCGAGCTCGGCCACTATCAGTCACGACAATACTCGCTCAGTGACTCACCACGACCGGATTACTACCGCATTACCGTCAAGCGTGACCAGGGCGTCAAGGTCGGCAAGGGAGCCGCCACCTTTAACCTCAACCCTGGTGTCTTTTCCAATCATCTCATCGATGAGAAGAGACCGGGCGACATTGTCGAGCTGACGCATCCTACTGGCGACTTCTTCTTTGACACCCACGCCGCCGGCACTCTGCCCGTCGTTCTCATCTCCGCCGGCGTCGGCGTCACGCCTCTCATGTCCATCTGCAACACCATCATCGAACGCCAGGCTATCCGCCCTATCTCATGGATTCACTGCTCGGCCCGGGCAGCTCCCTTTGAGGAGCATATCCGCAAGATCGCTTACAGCCGCGCCAACTTCATCACCAAGTTCTTTCGCTCCCAGATCGCCGATGTCGAAGATGACGACTCCCTCTCCTCCTCTAGCGACTTTGGCCTCCGCATGGACCTTGCACGGATAGCGCCCGAAGAGCTCTACCTCAGTCATGGTGGTGCAGAGTACTACATCTGCGGTCCTGAAATCTTCATGGTTGAGATGTCACAATTCCTCATTAATCAGGGTGTCGATCCCAACAGGGTCAAGTTCGAGCGGTTTACTACGGGCGATTTGGAGTTCAAAAAATGAGGTCACCACATGCTACTACTAACGTCTTGACCTTGTTGCTTTTACGGAGAATGAAAAGGGTTCTGAGGGCTGGTTCAGGGAACGGATGAGACGGAGTTTCGTGAAAGTGGTCTACCTTATCTGGGAAATGGGTACAAAAACAAGTACAGCAACTACACGAACGGTAACGGTTATGCCTTTCTACTTACTTATTGAAAGATGCAAGAGCAGAAAACGAATGGTATTTTATGGCTCGGGGGGTTCAGAGTGTACGTGTGTCTCAACTGCTATCAAGAGCGTAATACTACAACTCATAGCCTCACATGGCGCTTTGGTTGAGACCGGTCCAGAGATTTCATGTTTTCAGATTTGGCACGTCCTGCAAACTCGACAATGATGATCGAGCCGATTCAATACCTCGATTCCCGATGTCAAATTGTACGCCAGCTTCACTGCCGTTGTACAACATCGCTGGTTCAACGCCGGGTTGACAATGACTGATTTCCCTCCATCATACGAGAAAACTGGACTGGACGCAGTAAAATGCAACCGCCTGACTCGCCACTATGTATCTTGCTCCTCTGAACCCCTCACAGAGGGTCCGACCCCCCAGAACTCCCTATGGAGTTCCTCAACTGGGGTCTGGAGAGAATCGCTGGGGTTCTGGAGTGGACAACCTGTGTCTTACTCGCATCCATATCCAATAACCCACGGGGAAATGTCAGTTGGTTCATTCGTAAGAGCTCAGGAGAAGAGAGCCACAATATCACCACCTCGCTAGATGTTCGCAGCCAAAGTCGCACACAGCACTCCGGGATGCGGACAATGTGCCGATGGAAATCTTAGTATTCTGATGTTATCTTCGCCAACACCCATTAATCATATTCTTGTCGGCCATCTGGTCGGTGTTCCCGAAAGATAACAGATAATTAATATGTCTCGATGAGAAAGCCCTTCAGGGCCACCTCCACTGGTAATAATGAAAAACGCTGCTAGCGCTAAGAACAGCCGAAGTTCCTCTATTCTCTTCGGTCCACCTATATTATAGATAGCGTGGGTCAGATCCAACGGTCAGTCGCCTAGGTCACTCACGCAGAAGAATCTAAGAGATTTCGGACTCCGTAGAGATCAATGATTCAAATGAAACTCCCAAGGCGTTACCTACTATTCATAATCTACAATTTATTAATAATGTATATATTTTAACGGTTTTGTTATAGTACGACCTGGTGCGAATGGAAGGATTATATAGATATAATAAGTATAAGTATTTTCCTCTCATTATAAAAAAATATAAATAGTTGAATACAACTATAAGACTAAACAAAATGAATGCTAAGACAAATTGTTTGTAAATTACTAAAGGAGAGTCTTGCGTCATCAACGCTTCAAGCTAGTTTCTTAAGCTTACGAAAATATAAGGACCACGCTGCCTCCAGTGGTTGTTGCGATGTTTTGTAAAGATCCGACGACGCTACTAGCCACATAACTTGATCCACCCCCTGCGCCACCACCCGAAGTGCTAGAACTTCCTGTGGGATTCCAGGCAACTGAAGGTGCGCTACCGCCCCCGGTATAGCCACCACCGCCACCTCCGGAAGCTCCATTGGCGGTATTGGCAACTGGGTTGTTCAATGTGTTGAGTACACCGTTTCCGCCGTTTGAACCATTGCCTGGATTACCGCTGACGATACTAGTGACGGATCCTGAAGCGCTTCCGGCGGGGCCTGGACTGCCGATTGTGCCAGGATTGCCGCCACCCGAGGTAGCTGCAGTACCGTCACTTGCAGTTACAATCCAAGTATTTCCCTGAGCTCCAGCATTACCAGGACCGTTCCGTGAACTGTACGACAAAGATCCGGCTACAATTACGGAACCAGCACCGCCTCCTCCACCAGCAACTGCGATCAGATCGCCAGCAAGACGGATGGCCGACGCTCCGCCCCCTCCACCAGCCAAAGCGCTAGCGGTTCCGCCGTTGCCGTAGGCGCTGGTACCAGCGACACCATCGCCGCCAGCGCCACCTGCGATCCCTGATATGATTTGACCAGCAACAACTGGGAGAGACCCAGATATAGACGCTCCGTACCCCGCGGGGTACGCATCGGTAACTCCGCCTCCAGCACCACCAACGACGGCAAAACGTAAATTCGTAGCGCACGAGGGAACTGCAATAGATGTGCTAGTGCCAGTGGCACCAGTCGCTTGGAGAGTGTACGAAGAACTGGTGACAGTACACGATGTGGTCGAAGTCGACGTGGTACTAGTAGACGAGATAGACGGTGTCACAATGGACAGGACGGTCGTTGTTCCGGCAGGGTTGGTCTGGGGCAGGGTTGTCACGCCCGCCTGTGTTCCGGTTGAGACGACTGTAGTGATGAAGCCTGTGACCGGCGTTGCGGAAGCGGAAGTGGTTGAAGGGTTGTTGTTGGCTACACAATTCGTATCCTCTGGGTACAGGTAAAAGGGGAAACTCGTCGTGTTCTGACCTCCCGGGGGTTGGAACAAGATCGTCATAATAGACTCCTGCCTGATCTGCCCGTACACTGCCCGATAAGGATATAGCAATCCTGCTGTCAGAATACGGGCCGAGCATGTATAGCCGCCTCCATAGTTTGCAGCAAGGGCAAGGCTACCACTGTCTCCAGCATTCCCGCAGGAAAACGCCTCACCATTGCCAAGGAAAAGGCTCACCGCATCATCTCCAAGCGTACAGATGCGCCATGAACCAGAGAGAGGTGGCTCGAAGTATCCAGTCCATGTCGCCGTGAAATTGTTGGCGTCAACCCTAAGACCGGCAACCTGTCGGGTGGATCCAGCAGCGTATCCAAAGTTTCCGGTGTTGAAGTATGACATGGAGAGATTGGTCGTTGTTGATTGCCCGAGTGGAGTGATGCCTGTAAGATTGGGTACTGTCCGGTTGTCGGGAGCACCGTACCCACTGATGAAAGGATTAGGGTACGTTCTGACTGTGAGACCTGTTCCAGCGCCAGAACTACACAAGGGAGTGCAGGCAGCTGGCGCAGTGGTTGCTGATGTGCTGGTAGTGCTAGTTGTGGAGGGTGGAACAAAAGTAATGATACTAGTTGTGCCGCCTAATCCAGTTGGCGTGATTGTAATCAGTCCAGTCTGCGTGCCGGTCGAAACAACAGTCGTGAGGAACCCAGTGATCGTTGTCGAGGAAGATGTTGTAGAAGATGTTGAAGTAGTCGTGGACAAAACGTCTGGGTCAGCTGCATAAACACATCGCGCCCCGTCATTGAGACTGGAAACGGGACCAGCCGTAATGAGTCTGGGCTGGCCTGAGTTGATGTTGATTTCGTAGATATTCCCGCTTCTATTATCGGAGGCATAGAACTTGCTATTGCTCGAGGCGTATAGAGCTCCGAATAGTTCGTTGCCATTGATTGCCGCGTAAGTTCGCACAGTAGTCCAAGTATGATCCGTCAGGCTCCATCTAATCAAAGCGGACCGCCCATTGGTATCGGGTGTAGCTGTGGTGAGGCTGTATAAGTAATCCCCACCACCAGGCACAAAGACCCAGTCGGCGATGGCTTCATCGGTTGTTGGTAATGTGCTTGTTCCGGAAGCAATTTCTTGACCGAACGTCGACGAAGCTGGGTTCATATCAATTTGCACCCATTGCTCGCCATTCGAACTGGCCCAATAGCGACCCAAGATGTCAATATCTCCAGCGTTGTAATAAATATTAGATGAAAGAGGCGGTCCGACAAGCGTTGTTCGGCCATTAGATGCGATGCGAATGATGCGATTGACACCATTCACTGGTGTAATTCCGTAAATGAAATTGTCTAGAATGTTATAACCAATGGCGTTTATCTGGCCTCCAGGCCCAATGTTAGCAGCAACTGTCCGTTCGACGCCAGTCGTGAGATTCAGTCGGTAGAGGGTGGTATTCTGGATCAGATATCCACCAGCATCGCAGCTGTAGGTCGGTCCAGGGGTAGTCGTCGTCGAAGTCGAGCTGCTACTAGTAGTGCTACTAGGAGTTACAAAGGTGATGACGCTTGTTGTGCCGCCTAATCCAGTTGGCGTAATTGTAGTCAATCCAGTTTGCGTGGCGGTCGAAATAACTGTTGTAAGGAAGCCAGTGATCGGGGGCACGAAGGTGATGACGCTTGTGGTTCCTGCTGGATCTGTGGGTATGATGGTTGTGACGCCTGTCTGCGTGTCAGTTGACGTAAGAGTGATAAGTCCGCCAGTGACCGGAGGCACAAAAGTGACGACGGTAGTCGTGCCGGTCGGGTTGGTTTGAGGCAGAGTTGTCACACCGGTCTGGGTGCCCGTTGATACGACTGTTGTGACGAAGCCGGTGGGAGTCTGGACAAAAGTGACGACGGTTGAAGGGCCACCGCTGGGGCCAGGAGGGATGGTTGTCAGACCGGTGGTTGACGCTGTTGACGTGACAGTAACCGGCGTAAGAGGAGTGGAGGAAGTGACAAAAGTCACGACAGTTGAAGGGCCACCGCTGGGACCAGGAGGAAGAGTGGTCAAGCCAGTGGTAGATGCCGTTGACGTAACTGTGACTGGCGTAAGGGGAGCGCTGGGCGTGACGAATGTGATGACGCTCGTAGTACCGGCCGGGTCTGTTGGGATTATGGTGGTAAGGCCTGTCTGCGAGCCCGTCGATGTGACCGTTGTCAAGCCACCGGTGGGAGATGGGACAAATGTGACTACGGTAGACGGACCGCCACTGGGGCCGGGAGGAAGGGTGGTCAGGCCAGTACCGGTGCCAGTTGAAGTCACAGTGACGGGCGTAAGAGGTGCAGAGGGCGTGACAAATGTGATAATACTCGTAGTGCCGGCTGGATCCGTCGGGACGATAGTGGTGAGTCCCGTCTGGCTGGCCGTGGATGTGAGAGTGATCAAGAAGCCAGTAATACGCGGGACGAATGTGACCACAGTGGACGGGCCACCACTTGGCCCAGGAGGTAGAGTTGTCAAGCCTGTAGTCGACCCCGTCGATGTAACGGTCACAGGAGAAAGAGGACTCGCTGGAGGTGTCACATAGGTCACAACCGTCGAGGGACCGCCGCTTGGCCCAGGAGGCAGAGTTGTCAGACCAGTAGTTGAGGCTGTTGATGTAACCGTCACAGGTGGGAGAGGACTTGCAGAGGGGGTGACAAAAGTGACGACAGTCGAAGGACCACCGCTGGGACCAGGTGGCAGGGTAGTCAAGCCGGTGGTCGATGCCGTTGATGTGACGGTGACCGGTGGAATGGGGCTGGCTGTGGAGGTCGCAAATGTAACGACAGTGGGAGGACCTCCACTTGGACCTGGAGGAATCGTGGTGAGACCCGTTGTACTGCCCGTAGACGTGACAGTTACCGGGGCTGGCAGGGTGACGAATGTGATTACGCTGGTAGTGCCGCCAACTGGATCAGTGGGGATAATCGTCGTAAGCCCAGTTGTGGTTCCGGTAGAGGTGAGTGTAACCAGGAACCCCCTGGGAACAAATGTAATAACTGTAGCTGGGCCCCCAGGACCTCCAGGAACCGTGGTGACACCTGTAGTCGTGCCAGTAGAGGTTATCGTAACGGGGGGCGGGCTGGTTACGATTGTAACTACGGTAGTCGGGTCTCCAGATCTTCCAGGCGTCAAGGTCGTGAGACCAGTCGTTGAACCAGTTGAAGTAACCGTGACGTAGGGAGGACCAGTAACGAAAGTGACGACTGTAGTAGGGTCTCCAGGGCTTCCGGGAGTCAGCGTGGTCAGACCAGTCGTTGAGCCTGTCGAGGTGACTGTCACAGGAGGAGGGCCAGTCGCAATAGTCACTACCGTAGTAGGATCTCCAGGTCTTCCAGGAGTCAAGGTGGTAAGACCAGTCGTCGAGCCTGTTGAAGTGATCGTGACGTAAGGAGGACCAGTAACAAAAGTGACGACTGTAGTAGGGTCTCCAGGCCTTCCGGGTGTGAGAGTAGTTAAACCAGTGGTAGAGGCTGTCGAGGTGACTGTCACAGGAGGAGGGCCAGTCGCAATAGTCACTACCGTAGTAGGATCTCCAGGTCTTCCAGGCGTCAGGGTCGTGAGACCAGTCTGCGATCCCGTCGAGGTAACTGTAGTCAGTCCCCCAGCAGGAGGCGTAACAAAAGTTACAACAGTGGTAGGATCACCAGGGCGCCCGGGTGTCTGAGTAGTGAGGCCGGTGGCTGATCTTGTAGAAGTAACCGTGACGATACTGCCGAGAGGAGAGGGAACAATAGTCACGACCGTCGTCGGATCTCCAGGCCGTCCGGGCGTCAGAGTGGTCAACCCAGTTGTCGAGCCTGTGGAGGTGACAGTGGTTAATCCGCCGGCGGGAGGCGTCACAAAGGTCACGACCGTGGTTGAATCTCCAGGTCGTCCGGGAGTCTGAGTAACTAGACCAGTGGTTGAGCCTGTGGAAGTGACTGTGACAAGGCCGCCAGCTGGGGGCGTAACGAAGGTCAAGATGGTGGTAGGATCTCCAGGCCTTCCAGGAGTCAGGGTAGTCAGCCCAGTCGTCGAGCCTGTGGATGTGACAGTGGTTAGCCCACCGGCAGGAGGCGTCACAATGGTCACGACCGTAGTTGGATCACCGGGTCGCCCGGGTGTCTGGGTAACGAGGCCAGTAGTCGACCCTGTAGAGGTGACCGTGACGATGCCGCCAGTGGGACTTGGAATGAAAGTAACAACCGTAGTTGGATCGCCGGGTCGACCGGGTGTTAGAGTCGTCAGGCCAGTCCGAGTGCCAGTAGATGTGACAGTCGTTACTCCGCCCGACGAAGGTGGCACGATAGTAATGACTGTTGTAGGATCGCCGGGACGACCGGGCGTTAGTGTTAAAAGACCAGTCTGGCCGGGTTGAGTTCCTGTTGAGGTTGAGGTGACGAACCCGCCGGTAGGAGGGGGAACAATGGTCACAATCGTGGTCGGATCGCCGGGGCGGCTAGGCGTCTGAGTGAGAAGACCAGTTTGCCCAGGTTGGGTTCCCGTTGAAGTAATCGTGACAAGTCCACCGGTAGGAGGGGGAACAATCGTGATGACTGTCGTTGGGTCGCCAGGGCGGCCAGGCGTCTGGGTGAGAAGACCAGTTTGCCCAGGTTGGGTTCCTGTTGAAGTAATCGTGACAAGTCCACCGGTAGGAGGGGGAACAATCGTGATGACTGTCGTTGGGTCGCCAGGGCGGCCAGGCGTCTGAGTGAGAAGACCAGTTTGTCCAGGCTGGGTTCCTGTTGAAGTAATGGTAACTAGCCCGCCGCTAGGTGGCGGCACAATGGTAACGACCGTTGTAGGATCTCCAGGCTTGCCGGGCGTTAGAGTCAGTAATCCGGTCTGACCTGGGCGAGTGCCTGTAGACGTAGATGTTACTAATCCTCCCGTGGGAGGAGGTACGATAGTAACGATTGTAGTTGGATCTCCAGGCTTGCCAGGCGTTAGAGTCAGCAATCCGGTTTGACCTGGCTGGGTTCCAGTCGACGTAGATGTTACTAGTCCGCCTGACGGAGGAGGTACGATAGTGACAACCGTGGTAGGATCGCCGGGCTTTCCAGGGGTGAGGGTAAGTAGTCCCGTCTGTCCAGGTTGAGTGCCAGTAGATGTAGAAGTAACTAATCCTCCTGACGGAGGAGGTACAATTGTGACAATTGTAGTTGGATCTCCAGGTTTTCCAGGGGTGAGGGTAAGTAGTCCCGTCTGTCCAGGTTGAGTGCCAGTAGATGTAGAAGTAACTAATCCTCCTGACGGAGGAGGCACAATTGTGACAATTGTAGTTGGATCTCCGGGCTTGCCAGGGGTAAGGGTAATCAACCCGGTCTGGCCAGGTTGAGTCCCTGTTGACGTAGAAGTTACCCGCCCACCAGGTGGAACAATCGTGACGATGGTAGTCGGATCGCCGGGCTTTCCAGGGGTAAGGGTAATCAACCCAGTCTGGCCGGGTTGAGTCCCTGTCGACGTGCTGGTTATCAGACCTCTAGTAGCGGAGGGGAGACAAACAATCTGAGTGCCAGTGCGGTCAGATCCCGATGGAGGCACCGTCAAAGTTGTCAATGCTGTGCCGGATCCAGGAACTGTTATTGTTGTGCAGGGACCGTTGAAAGGGGCATCTCCGTTGTTGGGTGTGGGCTTGAGGATGAGCTCAGTGCCTGTCTGATCACTTCCAGTAGGGGGAATCGTCAACGTCGTCATAGTCGAGCCCGCATAGGGAGCGGTGACCGTCGTCAGGCTTCCTGTGAATGGAGATTTGCCGCCGGCGGTTGGATTACCTGAGCCCGGCAACCACGGCATATTCGACTCAAGGGGCGAGCAGATGTACTTGATTCCTGTAGTTTGTCCATTTTGAGGGGGAATGACAATAGTAGAAGGCTCTGATCCGGGAGGCAGTGCTGCCGTGACCGTGACGCAAGGACCTGTGTAGGGCGATTGGGTATTGCTGAAACGTTCGCATGATTTGTCAGAAACATCTCAACTGGTCCAAAGCTGGTTACTTACACAGGAGAAAGGTAGGTGACCGTAGTCGTAGCCAAGAAGTCGGAAGTCACCAAGGTAGGAGCGTTGGTGACTTTGACTGTAGTGCCCATAACAGTGAATATAGTATTCAGAGAAACTGAAGTGCTGAGATGGAGCGGAATGCAATGAACAATCTCTATGGGCTGAACGGCCGTAGGACTCGCACCAGGCCCAGTGGTTGGACAGTCCGTACTTGCTAAGCCCGGCCATGGGAGAAGAGCCATGAAGCTCATGGCAGTAGCAAGGGCAGAAATTCGTTTCATGTTGATCGACACCTGTTATGAGGCGCTCGATGCATGTAACGATGGCTGGGTACAGAGGTAGATCTTTTAAGAAACTTTGAAAGAAAAATGGATGAGATGGTTATTAGCTGAGTTGAGCACCAGGACTTGAGAAATCAAAGGTTCTTATAATGCACTTTTATTCAACTTCAAGATGCTGAAAGACGCGACATTCTTGTCAGAACACATCTAGGAGCAAACGAACCTTCGTCGACTTTCTCACCCGAGCTGAGTGAAAGTCTGTGGTTTCCGTTTCTAACCTCAACGAGACCCGGATTCTATCCAGAAACAGCTCAACCCTTGACGGCTGAGCTGGAAACAGGTAGCATCATCAGTACCACTGACAGAGGTATCCCGGGAAGCCGGGACGATTGCTAATATTCACTCCATTCGACCTCGTATCGTTTTCATACAGGGCTTTACTAGGGCGAGCTCTAGCGACCGCTTCACGATGACGAGAAGATAGACTACAGCTCATTGCGTCCAGCAGGACCCTAAGCGTAGCTGTGCTTCAACTATGGCAAGCGGAGGTAGCGGAGAAAAAGGACAAAACGAAAGGTCTTTGCTAGACGCGGAACCGAAATCTAGCTTATCAATAAGGAAGTACATGTAGTCTTGCTAGGTATGAGTTGCTGAGCTTTCGGAGATCGCATGCCGTTTGCTGCCTATTTGTGGCGAGATAGAGACTTATTTGGGTAGTCTGCCAAAATCTCTAAATTGCAGTGCGTGGTGGTTCTGCTTGCGGACATCCTTGTCCAGCTGAGTATGAAGCTATTGCCACAACTTAAACCTCAGAGACGGAACCCCAGCGTTGGATGGCAGCTGCTTCGAGCTTACGTCCAGACAAACTTTGCCCATAGTTCAGACGAGCGGCCCTAGATTCTCGTCGCCCACATTGCGATATTCGGCAACGGATCCTGTAGGTTGAGCTTGCTTCCTGCAAACATCGAAACTCATATGGTAGAGTCATTGTGCTGTGGGGCTCGTGATCTTCCAGTATATTGCCCTATCCTGAGTGGAACTGACTTGGCCATTATCCAGAACCAGACATTTGCCAGAGGAGTTCGGAAAGGGAAGCAAGTACAAGTCCTCAAGGCGGACGGACTACCAGTCAAAAGATCGCAAACTCCACCGGGTAGGCTGTTTTGACACCTGAACGCTATCTGCATGCAGTATGGCCTCACATAATCAACACACTAGCTGGAAATGGGCAAAAAGAAGAAGCAAAACCCCCTCGTCGACGAAGTGATGCTGATTTCCTCGGATTCACTTTAGGCACACTCTTTCTCTAGTCAGGTAAGTCAAGCATTGTGTGCACTGGAAAGGCATGATGGCACTTGCGCTACCTACGGATCGGATATCGCAGTTGGCCATAGGGATATATAAAAGCTCATTTCCGGAAAGACAAGGCTGTTGAATCAAGAATTTTGGCAGCCACTCGTACATCATTCAGCTCAGGCAGTATTGATCATCATCATCGATATGAAGTCTTACATCGTTCTACGTCTTATTCCCCTTGCACTTGCTGCGCCCCCTGTTGTCGATCCATTCCTTGAGGTGTGCGGAGTGTCCGTCACACTCTCGACGGTCACCAACACTCTCTTACTACCGCCGCAGACAATCTCTCTCTGCGAGAACTCAAACTGCGCCATTCCCCCAATCACAGCTGGGGAAGGGTTTTCTCCTGCATCGACGCAGCACTATGAGGTGCCAAATACTCAGCTTCCGCAGGAAACCGTCAGTCAGGTCCCTGGAGGCAGCAGTCCCGCTGGCCAGCCTGCTGCCACCCAGCCTGGTGGCAGTCTCCCGTCGGCGCAGCCTCCAGCTACCAACGCCCCCGGAGGGCTTTCATCTGCTGCCAATCCTGCCGGAGGCTCCGGCGGCAATGCGCCTGCTGCCACTGCCTCGAGCTCTGGCAAGACTCCTGCCGTAACTACATCGTCTGCGTCTCGATCATTTGGCGCTCAGTGGGATGAACTTTTGGTCATAGGGGTCATTGGCTGCGTGGTTCTGGCGTCCCTTGGACTTGGGTTGTAACGTAATTACGTTCTTCTGAGTCCTTCTGGAAGACAGGGATTCGGTTCTAGGAATGACGGTGGAATGACCTGATATGTCTTGTGTTGCACCTGCGCTTGTAACTTCTGATGCCGACTCTTAATTGGGTGGAACGAGCCGGAGACCTTGCACTAAGTATTCTGATTTCAAGCCAGGCGCCTCTTGATGGATGGGTAGTGCCCCATAGGAAGGGGGAACCGAGAACATGCCTCGGCAATACACAGAGGGACTCAATAGACAATGCCCAAGTGGTTTTACCTTTGGATTTCTTCCGTGGGAAATCATCAAGTCGGCACGAAATGTCTCTGATTCGTCACATGCCGTAGACGACTCTCGGAATTTACTGTGTAACATTAATCATGATGCATGTCCCTTGGTCATCTGACGGCTGACAGTTGAGACACGATCTAGAAAGAAGACCGTTGAGTCGATATTGCCGCTGGAAGAGGTATGTAGGTACGTAGCAATATGTCTTTTGAACCCTTGCGCCGATCCTTCGGGCCTACGGGCGTTGGTGACCATGACTCCGGGCCGCGTCCGCACTAGGCCTTGTTGATCCCACCGGCTAGACAGACTGCCAGCCGTGTCTTGCTCATGTTCATACCTAATCCATCCATCCAAATCAACACCCCCTCCCCTCCCCCCACCCACCTAGTTTTGTCCACTCACGGATACGGAACTCGATTCTTTGGATCTCTTTGCTTCGCCATCCAGACCAACATGTCTTACGCATGGTATGTCGCTCTTTCTGTGTTTCATACACAAAAACGGGCAAAGTCAATCTGCCGCTCAGCTCACCGAAGCAGCGCCCCGGGATCTCGGCGAATTGAGTTGCTTCCTTCCATCGCTCCTGCGCCTAACCCGAAGCCGACTGGTATCTGAGAGACGGAGAGTCATGAACCTGGAAGGTCGTAATCTGGGCATCCACGTACTAGTCTGGATGCATGATGCAGGGCTTCCATTTTTATGAAGAAAAGAGTGCTTGCGGAGTACCCATCATCTTGGCTCTGCCTCAACTCATTCACACGACATAGGACGCTTTCTGATCAAGAGAGGTTCCAAAAGCAGGCCGATACCTGCAGGGTGATAATTATAGTGTATGTGAATGGTCGTTGCGTTGGCTCCAGACTGCTAGGAGCCCACACCAGAATGTCAGCTTTGCCCGCCGGGAGTCGGCTTGGCCATTGGGACCTCATCCGACACTCTAAACCATATGTGGAAAGCGATAAAACAGACTAAATCTTGGCTGGATTGGAAAAGGTCAAGGGCTAGAGGCTACCCAGAAAGAATCTTGTTCGTATTGGGTGCTACCTCTTATGTCACTCACCATGCCAGTGAATCCTTGAATTATCTAAAGAGCAAGACTGTCCAAGGGTGGCGATTTTCATCTTGGTGTTCTTACAACGTAACATTGTCATTCGAATTATTTTGGCAAGTACTATGACTAGTACGGATACTCCCACAGCACTCTTTCGACTTTTGCTGGCTATGATGATGACGATCATAGTCATGTCAATGATATTTGCCACAGCGCCGACCTCGGGGAAAGCCATCTCAAGATGACTGGCTCCTTCGAATTGGTCTCACGTGGCTGCGCCAGAAATCCATGAGGACAGAACGTGGACCCCATTTCCAGGCGGTCGGAATCGAATAGCAGGTCCTGAGGGCCAGAGATTCGAAGGGTTACACAAGACCCTGTGTCTGAAATCTTAACGTTGGTAATAGGGCGTGGTCTGGAACGCGACTTTCGGGGGTCTCGGAAAGTGGGTGGTCGCACTTCTCAGGGCTGTGTAAATAGCGTGATAAAGACCATAATGACAGGCTAGGGCGAAACAGGTGGGGGCCCCTGGGGAAAGCGGCCGACAAGCCATGTTTGCACACCGAGCACTCAGAGAACATGGTGATCTCGGCTGGCCCTGCCAAGTCCTGCGTCCGGATGCGGCGAAGGATGAACAGGAAGGGGTTCCCACTGAGGCTGTGAAAGGCTGACCCATTGAAACTCACCAAAGTCACATCAACAGCACCTAGCAGAACCTCCCAACGGGGGCGTCTTTTGGGATTTCAACAATGATATTCGCAGCCGAGCAGTCTTACAAAATGTGCGGGACTTGGTGAGCTCGGCTTGTACAAATAGTTAGCTGCAAGGCATTTTGAGTAGTTGTCCTTTAGTACGGCCACATGAGGAAGTATTTCGCCTGCAATAGCAGCGGATAAACCCCCGTTGCCCTGGTCGCTGACCGCGCTAGGAGCTCACAGCCATTGCCTTATTCGGACTGTTGCGGACCTACTTCAAGCTCATTCTATGAGAATAGGCCAAGCTGTGAGCTGTCTAGGTATGTCTGCCTTTGCCGTCTCGTGCCTTCGCGTTCGCGTTCGCGTTCAAGTTCGCGTCCGCGTTAGCCTTCGGCTCCCAAGGTCGACTTTCTGCCTCTATGGATCGAGAGTCTCTACCCTCATTCAAAATTTCTTTGGAATTCAGCATCTCTGTCAGAGATGCGTCCTCAATTGCCGGATGGAATTGGATCATATCAGTGAGGGAGGGAAGGCAAATCAGGTGACGCAGTGCGTGGCAGCCTGTGGCAAACCTATATGGCGAGCTTTTTGCAGCCTTGCACAGCATGGTGTTCCAGACATTATATTTCAAACGACCAGGGAAGTCTACCGGCAGTATGGAAATTCCTGTGGCTTGATGTTGAATAGGGTGTTGGCCGAGGTGTTGATATCTGACCGAACGAAGTAAGATGGATTTGCCTTTACTGCCAGCCTCCAGAGTCGAATTAGACCACAGAGGATTGAAAATAGGGCAGATGCGTCAGGCTCAAAAGAGAAGTGGCCAAACTGAATCTGTTTTCGGAACATCAGGAGTATCTAGGTATGGTAATGAGCAAGCCGTCGACTGTCTCCGGGCTGCGAGCGAGTACTAGAGGTAGGAGGAAACGACCATGGCCCCAAAAGGGTGCCATATGATCATGAAGGTCTTGGGAACATACTTGGAGTGTTGCCCTTAAGCTAACAATACGTTCCAACGCCAAGTCAAATGTCTCTATTCCCCCATGCTCCCTAACGACGGGAACACCTACTCGCGATGAGGCGGCATGTCTCTGAACTTGAGAACGACTGTGATTTGATGGAGATGATGCGAGGCGGAAGCACCGCCCCACACATCAAAGGAAAAGAAAATGAACACCCCAGCCATATAAATCTTACGACAATTGGAAACCTCCCTGTGGACCAGGCTTGTCAAACGAGCATACACCTGCATGACCCCTCTCTTTGATCCATTTTCGTTTGATTATCACTACGACAAGGAACGAATAAGGTCCATCGTCATTGCGAAATCAATACCGGCTGATACCTAGACGTGAATGCCGTCCAGCTGTTCGGAGTTCAGTGATGATCTATTGTTTGATGCTGAGGGCTCGAGATAAAATCTTAGGAGGTTCGGTGTTAAGGCTGGGAGATAGGTCTCACTAGTGACTGCGACCAGTGGCCAATCGTAATAGAGCTCTTTGCAAAATTACCGAGACTAAGAATTTAGCACTGTGGTAGTAATCTCACCGAAGCCTTAGCAAGTTAGATTGGATAATCATCACGCGTGCCTATCAATCCCGCACAGTCTGTCAGTCGATCCCCCCTCCCACCCGGGGTCAGGCTTCACCACGAATTCATACACGGATATGCGAATTCTTTTGGCTCTCCTAGTCTGGTACAGATGTCGAAGATAAGCCATGATCCTTGTGTGACCTCGATATATTACATTCCGGCATTCGTCTTTTTGAGCATTCCAGTGTACTTACGGAAATATCCTCACTGGAATTAAGCCCCAAGCGCCGATCTCAGAACATTGACACTGTCAGATGAGGATTATCCCACAGCCCTCACCACCTTAGTCCAAGCTTTAGCCATAGTGAGATCGATGGAGCCCTGGGCTAGCCAACAGGCCCGGGAGATCATGGGCATTGTCCGCAAAGGGACCTGTGTGTGCGATTCGTCTCGACCTGTTGCTATCGGAAAAAGACTACGAAAGCCTCAAAATTACGATACAGGCAAAGCCCAGCAAGAAGCCAGACGGCACAATGTCCAAGATGGCGGCGTTTGTGTTTCGGCTCTTGGACTAGATCTCTCCGCCGCTTTTGGCGATATACTAGCCATACCAAGCAAGGTACATACTTGCCTGCAGGGGTCAACCGTCGGCAAGATGCCACAGACTCAGGTACCTGGCAGTTCGTAGTTGCATGTCCACGTAACACGGGCAGGTCCCTCACAATGCGGCTGCGGAAGCGCCCGTGCTGCGATCTGCAACAGTGTTCTTCGGGGCAAGGATACGTTGAGCAGTCGTCAACCTTGGAATTGGGCCCAGATAGTGATGATGAGGCGCGGGAAGGGGGAGGGTGGTACCGCAATGATGCCAATGACAAGATTGAAGGCGTTTGTGCACATTTCTGTGGCGCAGAATCTCATCATCCATGAATTTAGTGTCTCTCGGAACGTATCTGCAAGATCGGATCTGGTGTTGGCCTAGGTAGGCAAAGAGCTATCGTTACAACCCGTCACCTTGGATAGCGAAGTTATTAGTCGGTGCGCCTCGAAATTTGAGTCAGATTTTAGTTCAACGATTGAATGTTGTCTCTGTTTGACTCCAGATTCCTAGAGTTTGACTTATATCCGTACGCTACGGAGAATTGCACTCATGATTGACTACTTTAGTGTTGATCAGGACCCCAGGTTAGCGAGACGATCGTGCCAGGTTTGATAGATACACTAAAGATATTTAAACTTTCAGGAACATCTTCAGCTTGGCCATTGTCAAATTAGGGCGATTGATCACGATGGCGGTCGCGATAGTTACGTGCGGTTGCAGCGTTAAAATGATGCCATTCCATTGCCCCCTCGGCTCATCGGCATAAAGATAGGCCATCGTGACTGTCTCTGATTGCAACGTTCATCTTCTCAATATGGTGTATTCATTTCGCATACGGCCGGCTCAAAATACTTTCGACCCTCGCGAATCTAGTTTGTTATATTGTGGGGGGAGGAAGACGAGGACTTGCATACAGCTTGGATGATATGATCATGGTCCCCGACATCCGGAAGGTGAAGCAGTCAAACGAGTACGTAGCACCTCCTTGGGTGCCAGCCAAGAGCTTGCCTCTCAGACGCCGCAAGAAAAGAGCCATTGGCGTTGCGTGCCACGGAATGCATTCTTTCCGAATTGAAGCTAAGGGATCGATCTCCCCTCAAGTTCTTAGGCTTGCCCAACCCCCTAGACGTGGCGTCTATGTCCTTTCCACACCTTTTTTGTCCATTTCCATCTAGGGCACCCCGGACCGAGTATTTGCCTAGAACTCTCGTAAAATTATAGACAGCCAGCGACATGGGATTTCAACATCGTTAAGTGATTGCCCCAAAGACCCATCTTGTCAACCCGCCGTGGCGCTCCCCTCCTCCCCCAACCCTCCTCCCCCAACCCCCGGCGGCCATCTAGCTGGAAGCACGCTATCTTAGGTGCCGTAGACAACCAGCTAAGAGAAACAAGACACGGCGTCAAGCCTTAGTGGAACAACCCAAACAACCACCGGGAATCGGACAAATCTCTCGCACTTGTCCCGCTGACATGCCGCCCATCTAGCATACAGGGCCCTTTACTATGCTACCGGGCGATGCTCTATCACGAACAGATGCAGGGATTGAGGCTAGTTCCAACTGTAAATTCAAGGCCCCATGTCAGCTCAGTTCAGCTCGACGGCAAAGTTTGCCTGATTTGCCGGATATGTAGAAGCTTGCGTTGATGCTCCAGGAGGTGGCCCCCTCATCATCAGTTTCATTCTGGGACTGACAGCAAAGTTTTTGGAAATCCCCCCACGCCCATTCCGGACACGGAAGACGGGGGAAATTGCCTACCAGATCGTGCCACCGGCAGTGTAAATGTTGATCACGATGGACAGACATCAGTCGCCTCAATATCCGATTGGATGGACTAGCAGGAGGGTGAAATACCCACAAGAGCTTGCCCACTACGGAATTCGACGCTAGACTGACAATTGAGCAGCAACTGCTTTTGAATTATGTTTTCGACAATGTAGGTGATCGTCTCTGGGTATAAGTTCTGGCAAGAAACCTTGGGCCTGATATGCCTTCTCACATCGAACCCCCTGCATTCATCAGACAAACGACCCACTGCTATTTACCCCTTCCTTCCTTGCTTTGCTGAGCGGCAATCATGTTCCACCCAAATTATCTTGGCCCACAAGACTGCCTTGTCCGAACGTCAACCTCAATGGAGGCTTGGCAAGGTCCGCCTCAGGATGCCTGCAGCACACATGTAGATGGTAATTATTAGACTTCCCGCGGTGTTGGCAGAGTTAGCTGGACGAGAAACTGACTTAGTCCGAAGGAACACTAGACTTTCGTTCATACATCTCTTCGACCAACGATAGTAGAGGTTGGGCATACGCTTTGCCGTTACCCAGCATCGATTCACCACAATGGGACCCTTCTCAAAGGGAAATGCTAGCACCGCTGCATCTCCATAACAGGAGACTTGAAGAATATGGACACGACTTCTCGAGGCCACGTGTTTTATCTATGCCCGAATACGAAACACACATCCATCACGATGGCTATGGACAACCGGAAAGGCGTCCGCAGATCATTACAGGCCTCGGGAGGCATAGGTCTGATCCACGGCTAAGCTCGGAGGCGATTTTCGACCAGCCGACAAGCAGATACTACAAACCATCCTCAGACGTCAATGTCGACAATGTCTCGCAGATGTCAGACTTGTCCCCACGGCCGCTGATGGAGTATGAGTCAAATACCGGTCGCGGTGCCGTGAACTTGTACCCAAGACCATCGCCGACTCGTCATCGACACCGATCCCACTCAGTGGCAGAAGCTCCCAGATCCCCACCTCGAGATCGTAAATATCTTTTTGTCAACCGAACCGTCAAGGATGGGAAGTTGATTTCAAGGGGAGTGCAAGCATCGGGCTCCTGGAAGACAATAGACCGGCGGAAAAAGGCAGCACGTGACGATGAAAGACGAGTTGCCAAGGCTACGACAGAGGCGATCTCGAGTTTGAGAGACCACTTGGGAAGGATGCTTGGAATGGGACTGTCATTTTCGGATTTGATGGAAGAATTAGGTCGAGAAGCACAGAAGACTCAGATATCTTCATAGCGTTTCTGTAATGACAAGATAAGCAAGGTCTCTGAAGCAACAATAGTCATGGATGATTTTCTATTTAGGACCACAGCGCGAGTTTGCAGCAATGAAGCTCGACCAAGTTTTAGTCACAAGTATTCGACTTATCAAGTTCGGGACAAAATAATTAGGTCTATCTTATAATAAACTTACGCTGCAATACCTCATCTGGCGATCTTAGTTTGAGCTTGCAAATGTTGCATCCACACGTAATGTTACGTGAACTCTGAGCCAGCTTTTTCTCCATGTTGGTTCTATATGGGCTTCGTGTACCAAGTGGTGGCTTTTTACGTGACCTTCGACTTATAAGCCTTGTCAGTCGTCAACAAAAACGTTGAACATAGCAGATAATGATGCGGCAATGGCTTCCACAAGGCAGGGAGTACTGAAGCATCAATCGAGTACTAAAGTTTTGGGAATCGGGAAAGTCTGTATCAAAGAATTCTTGATTTTCGGGCATATGTTCTGATTAGGCTCACACGTTTGAGATGAATCTAAGCTTTGCATTGGACGGCAATATTTGAGAGGCAGGTGCGGAAGCTGTGATGAAATCTTTCTCAGACGCATGCCAAGCGCTCTACAAGACCATCAGCAAGCCGGCGATAACCAGCACCCACTTGCCGGACCGGGCGGCCTGGACACTGGCCGTTGGGACTTGTACGATCGCTGCGCCTGAAGCTATACCTCTGTTCGTTGGTGAAGCTCTATTGCTGCCGTCAGAATCTTCTCCTTCTCCTCCTACCCCTCCTCCGCCTCC
>NW_026850523.1:0-112863 GCF_030869225.1 Colletotrichum abscissum
CCCAGCCATCCAATGCCAACATCGAGCTGGCACAACCCTACCAAGCAGAGTTTTCTACAGTTGATCGTTCCCGAGAATACAACGCCCCTACCCCTCCTTCGCATACCTCGGGCTACGACCAGGCTGTCACTTGTAGTAAGTAGGTTCAGTTCTACGTACCCCTTTTGAGGCGAGCGCGCTATTGGCATCAAGGTGGGCAGTGTCAATATACGCGCTTCCTGATAGTCATAGAACCAAACCAAGAAAACCGCCAACGAAAAAGTCAATATAATGTGACGAAAACCAACTGTTACTACCTGGAGACCTTCGTCTCTTACCAAATACCGTTTAGCGACTGTTTCGGTCTCTGCCCGCCTAGCTCTCGCCGCTTCCACTCGCCTTTCTAAATCTCGAAACGATTGCGTACTCCCAGTCCATCAAAGCGGAACATTGTAGCTTAACCGGAATCGAGACGCTTCTGTAGCCGCAACTGAAAGGGTATCAATCCTTCTGGTTTACGTGTCATTTCTCATTGAGGCAAGCCATGGGTACCAAAGACAACCACCGACAGCTCCTGCCATCATCGCCGGAATTTATCTCTCCCTGGGCCATTGAGATACTTCAGCCTTCTCAACAAAGATAAAGAACGAGATCGAAGTGAAGGTCAAGATTATTCTGCCGCCTGCATGTTCTCATCACATGGAAGCGTCATCTTCTGGAGAGAAGGTCGACATTAAGGCAATGTCCAAGCATCACCTAGCTTTCACAATCGACCTCGAAACATTCGACGATAGCTCAGGCTCTCGTCTAGAAAGTTGGAGAGGAATACACTCACTACTAGCTGGCCTTCCGAGAAGCTCAGGGATGATGGCAAGGGAATAACGACAGTGGCCAACAACCCATGGTTCCACCCCTACCGGAAGGTATTTCATCAGCCGACTGTGGGCAAGGCCTCGACTGAAGAGGGGCTCCAGACTGCTTTACAAGCATATCATGAGACATGATCAGTGATGATTATTGACTTATGTAGTCATCTGGATTGGTTAGTTGGTTCTTGGAGCGAGGCTGCCATCGGAGGGGGCAAAATAATCCAGGAGAAGATTACGGCAAGGCTGCTGGAGGAGGTGGATACAGCTGGCTCTATCAGCGAGAACAGATATCAAAGCTGGGAAGGCGTTCTCTTTCGTTTGGCGTTGCGACGGGATTCCTCCGCTAACATCGTCGCCCACCATCCGCTCCACACCATGGGGCCTCACATCGTGAGAAACGAACTACCCAAAACACCAAAAAGACATACAACACCAGGTATTCGCTGGTCGTCACCGACCCAACTACTAATCCGGCCCTCATTGGCTTGTCTATGGGAGAGCGGACGGGATCCCGAATTTTCCAATGGGTATGGTCGTATGTGGAAGAACGTGGTGTGTAAGTGGAGTATGATGCTTCGAGTAGAGCTGTGGCTACTCCTGAAGCGCTCAAACTTGGCGCAGTAAATAGACAAGATGTTAACAAAGGGCATTTAAAGCATTCCCATGCAATATACGAGGGGAAAAAGTCAGTTGCGGGCTAGAACAGTTGGTAGCGGGCCAAAGATGTCCATTGCGCTGAGATATTTGACCGTGGAGACGTAACATTTTTCTCACACTCATGTAGAGATATACAATTATCTTGGCTCGAGAAGATGTTAAACCACAATTAAATTCAGTAGGGAATGTGACTGGCTCATAGGCAAATGGGTAAGGTATGTGTTGCAAGTGAAGGTAGTCTTGATTTTGTCTCCTTATCTCAACTGGCAACTGGGCTGTCAGAATGTCGGTCGCTCGCTTGGTGTGAGGCGACTGCTCTCCATTGTCCGAGTATCGGAGTGGAAATGAATGAATGCGGCTGCCATCCAGACCAAAAAATACCATACACTAATCGTTCGATAACAAATAGGAGGAACCATGTCTTCGAAATTGGTAAGCTCTTGTAGCAAAAGCCGCCCTCGACCAGGCATCCTCCATGTGAGGAAAGAGCTTCACGTCAGCGACAGCCATTATGAGCGCACGAGCAACTCTAGAACAAAGTTAAAAACGATAACGTCAATTGTCTTGACTTCTAAGGGAACCTGAGTAGATTGAGTATCCAAGTAAGTGACTACCTGCCTCGTCGTCTCCCACCCTCTCTCTTACTCTCTTTGCCTATCCTGTAGATCCTGTACACAGATGCTTATCTCCCTAACTTAAATCTCTTGCCCTCAAAATCAGCCATCTCAAAAAACTAGCGATCATTTCACCTTTAACCTCAACGATATTTGGCCTCCAGAAGGGTGGCCAGACGTAGTGCGCACAAAGAGCGGTTGCTTGTGCCGAGAATCTCAGAAGAGAAAGGCTACCGACAAAAG
Organism: Colletotrichum abscissum; assembly: GCF_030869225.1. Classification (NCBI taxonomy): domain Eukaryota; kingdom Fungi; phylum Ascomycota; class Sordariomycetes; order Glomerellales; family Glomerellaceae; genus Colletotrichum; species Colletotrichum abscissum. The sequence goes on from NW_026850523.1 coordinate 2,363, forward strand.
AGCTTTCGAACAAATGAAATATAGAGCAGTATGGACTAAGTCTTGAGCGACTCAATCGTTCGCGTTTCAGAAGGCCACTGAGGAGAACCTCGCTCTGTTAAGGAAGCATGGCGGAGTGTTGAGAGCCGCCAGTCGTTGAAACGACTTTCCTCGCTATTAACTCAGTCAGATTGTATCCCTCGAGACTATTCCCAGAGGGAGAAGAACACTGTATTTGAACAGCCGGGGAGGAACGGGAGAGCCACTGATGGAGCTGTCGGACTGTCTCATCCGTTCGTGAAATCGACTCGTTCGAGGAGAAGCTCCCGTACAAGCATCATCGAAGGGCAATCGCCAGGTGGAGTTTTCCCTGTCCGTCACCGCCGACTATTCCCTCACAGACTGGGTCACCGAAGGGGAGATGAACAGGTGGCAATGGGAACCAGAGCTGATCGACATCGCTGTATGGACTGACTGCTGAACAATCAACTGATTGCAACTCAGCTAACACAAGTCTCGAAAGCCAAGGTCAATGAATGCCACCCATGTGTCAATCTCAGCCAGCTTCTCAAGCCGTGTATTAGTCTCAAGGATCATGTGAAGGCAGCCATTCCTAGCATCGGAGCAATTGTGAAGGGCTCGCTGACTGCGGCTATTCTTGCAGACGAAATGTGCCTTAGCAGGACGGCCATCATAACGACCACCGGAGCCACAGGTGCGTCTCACGAAGGAGCCGTAATGATAGTAGCACCAAAACGTGCCATTGACGTGTTGAATTTCGAGTTGAATAGTCATTTCGGAAGGGGATGGTCTACGACCGTCTACCCCAGCAGAACCTCTGCTCAACTTGAGGAGGGACACAAGCCTCGGACGCTCGTCCTAGCAGTCAAGAACATGACTTCGGCAGAGTTCATTCAGGAGCAATGTCATTACTTTCTAGTCACTTATCAATACGTCTTAGGGAGATATGAAGGAAGTTGGGTCGCCACAAAATTGGAAGTCACGCTCCCCTAACTCGTTCCTGTCCAGGATTCGATTCGGATCTCGATGAGGCGTGAAAAGGAGACTACCTCCTGTTCACAGCATCATGGAAACTCTGAGGTCTGGAATTTCTTGTTGTTTTAGGAGATGAAGCTCATTCACTATATGAATAACCTCACAGGAGAACTTGTCCATAAGGTCATGTGAATGCTCGACGTCAAGTCTGCACAGTCCCGGAGTAGAACGTCGCCGCCAGCAAAGCCCTTCAATATAAGGGACTGGTTTTGCTCTTCCAGCGCAAGAGTCCTGCTCACGGGTATTTCTTTGGGGTCTTTGGCGCATCGAACAGCATGAACCCTTCGAGTCAGCTTGTGGGATACCGTCTTTGGGCATTCAATGATGTGTTCGTCTTCAAGCGAGCAGCCACCGTCCTCTATGCGCCGCGTCTTGGGGTTGCACAATTGAAATCGCCGTACTGACGTATAAATTTCAGGGAATCTCCATGTTCAAAAACAGGTCGACGGGCGTCGCGCAAGTCCGCCACAAAGTCGTGCTGGGAACCGCTCCTCCTCAAGCCTGCGTCTTATCCTTCCCGCCGATTTTTACGTTGCTTGGGAGCAACTGCCGCGATGATGTCATCGGGACCAAAACGCCTCAGATAACGATGACAGAGATTACGGTCACAACGTTGGCGATATGAATGACGACGAAGATGCTGTCGTTCATCTTGAATCGAGGGAGTACAATGGTCTCCGAGCGTCTACAGCAAGTGGCAAGAAGCAGAAGTTAGGCAATCTCAAGCCCGAGCAACTCCTCGAGGAGTCTAGTATTCAAACGACCCTTCAGGTCGTCCGGGTCATTCTCGACAGAACTCCAGGCGCGAATATTCTGGTTATTTCAGAGGTGCTCGAGGCCCTGTATTGCCGGGTTGTGGCTTTCATGTTAGGTGTCGGAAATGTTCAAACACGACAGACCATGTTCCAGTTCATTTGGATTATCGCCACCGACAGAAGGAAGGAAGCTGGAAGGAAGTCACTCTCTTTTCAAAGCCCCAGCGACATGTTGGTCACTTCCAGGGCCGTCGGTCAAAGTGTCATGATGACCAGTGCTCACCACGTCATCTGATGCAGGTATACAAGATCAAAATGGCAAGCTCTTTGATGGCAAGCCGGGTGGTTTGATGGGCAGATCGGAAGAACGCGGATATGGAAGAAGTTCCTCGAAAAATAATGAGAGACCACATCACGAGGCGGACTTGGTGGCGCGGCCAGTGCATCAGCAGTCAAGTCCTGGTCCGTTATCCCTACAACTTCAGGAATAACGACGCCCGTTCTGGGCATCGCTTCTCTTGTGGATCATAGCAGAACCCTGGTAGCGACATAGACGTGGACAGCAAATGATATCTTTCGGTGAAGAGGGGAGGCTTTCGCCAGGCAAGGTGACACAAATTTCCCTTCCTTCTTGAAAGGATGGGAGGGGGGGTGAGGGTGAAGGGATGTCGGCTTGATGATACGTTGCGTAGTAAAGAAGGCCTTCAATGTTGGTTCATGAGCATCCTCCAGTATGCATATAATGTCAGTGGCCAAAGATGTGTTGATGCCTCCAGTCTCTCAAACGTTCATGCTAGCGCATAGCTGTCGACACTTCGAGCTTTTCCATGCGTTTCTCAGAGTCTCTCTGTTCTCGTCAGGGTCTACTTCCCTGGGTCGTTCGCGGACGGGAAACAGGAAGATTTACATCGTAGTCGCAGTACAAACCTTGGCGAACTCGCCCTCGACACCATGCTGGGTCTGCGAGCGAGGGTGAAAGGGAATGCGCCCCATGAGATGAGGCCAGGCTGAAATTGTTAAATCAGGCCGATTCCATCTCCTGGCGCCGAGAGGTCCTTTGACCAAGTGACAGTGGTAACGAACTCAATGCCATACACATTCTTGGGAATCAAAAACTCAACTTGGGTCGCCGAGGCCAGCCTTCGGAAATCCTATCAGTCATAAACCTATAGTAGCACTACTTTCGCCAGCATTCTATTAATGCTGTGCTCCGCGTTTAGTCTCTATATATCTATAATTATAACTTCTAATAAACTTATCATTTATACCATTAGCCTTATTATTAAAACTACCCATTACTAATATATTATGCCTCCCCGTATATATAAACAAAAGCCAGGGATAATTAAAATAATAAGGATAGTAGGGACAGCAGGGATAGTAGGTATAAAAAGGATAAAAGGGGCGGGAGGGACAAGAGTGGCGGGAGGGATAAGAGGGGTAGAAAAGAAGGTAAAGATAATAAGTATAAGAGAAATAATAAATATAATAAAAATAATTAAAATACCCTACTTATACGTAATTAAGTATTAGAGAAATAATACACGCGACGGGCCATAGATAAGAATAGAGGATCGAGTAATAATAAAGTTGATAAAATTAGTTCGAGCAGTTTCTTATAGAAGATAGTGTCTATGATGCGAGGGGATCATTAAGATACTACTTTCAGTAAGGCATATTGAATGGACGAGGCCGATGACAAGGCGCAGTCTTGTTGCTTGGCTACTTTTTGCGGAGAGAGACAATGCGCCTTTAACTGGAGCGATCACGACGCCCTTGGGTAAAGGCAAACAGTGTCAAACCAATCTAATGAAAGTCAGTCAAATGTGTATCCCGTGTAAACAAGCGCCGCTTGTTAAGGCACGTCAGCTTGACGTGTACACAAGCGATCAAATACTTCTGTGGTTGAGCCATTAGGTCGAAGGGAATCTGAATGTCCTCGATGACTCCAGAAACATTGCCTTGAGAACAGTTGACTTGCGCATCCGTGAAGTGGACGAGACCGGTCGGCTATCGGCCGCTATCCCGCTTTTACCGACATACTCCGGTATGATTGGCCAATCTGGATTGGCCCCACTCGGGGCCGAGTACCATGGCTTCGCGCCACATTGGGAACGACCGGTCCGGAGTTTGCCATGCTAGCAAGGTGTAATCGCAATGTGATGCTGTCATGAAATGCCATGGATGTTTTGGACTTGAAGAATGCTCACGACATGGACATAAGTCTCGCTTCAGTTGTGTGTGCGATGATAGGCGGGCTACCCCGGGGGAGCGCCGGATCTCGGGCTCGGCCGCCAACACTCAGATCTGAGGGTTTCTTCAGCTATACGATCACGTCGAGTGACAACACCTCATCGTTGCGGAGAAGTAACAAGCTGAAGAAGGTTCCGATAACCTTATGTGAAACCTAAAGGATGTCTGGAAAACTCCAACTTCTCAAGGTACTGGAAAGCTTCCTGATGTCATGGAATCGCGAATATGGCCAGGGCAGCTGGTCAACTACGGCAGGTATGAGTTGTGCTGTGAGCTGTTGGTGCAGCTAAAGATGTTATCAGGAGGGAAATACTCTTGGTAGGATGTGGCTGAACGTGGCTGGCATAATCCATGCATGCATAACACATCCACCACAACAAGATCACATCTCTCCAATTTCTAGGAAACTAGAATGACTCTTCTCACTGTTGATACGTCTTCCTCCATGCTAGACATAAGCCACTTATTTAGTCGAAAGTAGTGACTTGCTTGGTGGGTGGTAACGCGCACTCGCTGTCACACCAGTTGAACAACCATTTGCATAAACAATGCATCTCAAAAGCAAAACAACCAGCACCTCTTACTGGCCCCATAAACACGGACCCGCATTGGGACTAGCGCATCCGTCCCATGCCACCAAGGTCAGCAAACCCCACCACTCCCCGCCTCACCGTCCGAACTCAGCCATCCGCATCAAAAACTGGCCCCCAGCCAACATAGATACGTTCCTGAACGCAAGGATCATCAAATAAGATCAGGTAGAGTGGCCGAGTGGTTATGGCGCTGGTTTTAGGCTTACGTAATAGTTACCTTCACCAGTGGGAAACCGCGCGAGTTCGAATCTCGTCTCTATCATGATATCCTTTTGCTTTTTTGACATCTCAGCTAATGGGGAGATTGTGTATGAACTTTTGGTGGCTAGGCCTTTCCATTCTTCGTTTACATTCTCTTTCCTTGCCTAGAGCAGTATGTGTTTGCTTGGCATAGCCTGTTTCTCGGGGGTGCCGGGTTACTTTACGTATCGTCGAACCTAGACCTGAGATGCGGCTAGCCGCCCACCCATTCATTATTCCCGACAGCAAAGCCATGCGGCCATTCCAACAGCTGCGAATCGGGTAGGATGAGACGTGAAATTGTCTTTCGTCTCAGTGGTCACTGTCATATTGTTGCCCGCGCAGATCTCAGCAGATGAGTGTATGTCACGCTTGGCTACTATAATGCATCAAGGTATCTACTTTGCAGTAAGTGCCAGCAACTCTAATTCAGGTGTTCGCAAGCTGGAGTTTCCCAAGAAGACGAAAGACTCGACTTCTCGTAAACGCGTCTCGTCGCTGCTTCGCGGCTTTGGTCGCATTGGTGTTAGCTAAAGAGGCAACACTTTCGTCTCTACCGTGGTAGGCATGCTGGTACGGCATGTTTGTCCCCAACGAGGAAGTGCTACCGACAGTGAAGTTGCACGTAATTGCAACAATGGAGTTACCCATAGAGCCAATCCAGTCTCAGAACAGAAAATATTACTCGGCATACCTTGATGATCCTCAATAGCCTCTTTCGGCTCGATGGCTTACCTTAGCTTGTAGCCTTCTCAGACAACAGTGCCTCCAGGCAATTCTCTTGCTCTTCTTCGAGTCCCTGGGTGTATCTGGGGACGCTCGCCTATGGTGTGTGCCCGATTCCACATCAACATCCCACCACAAACAAAGGGTGCCTCTGCAAGAGGCTCCATGTTACTGGACCTCTTCATACTGAGCCTCTTCAGGTATATTATATAGAGAATACACTTAAAGAACCGATCAGAAAGACTACTTATGATGACAGTGATAGTGACAGGAGCAGTGGCAAAGGTAGTGCTAGAGGAAGCTGTAGTAGTAGTTATTGAAATAGAGGCTCGAGATGTGTTGACATATGGGCAATCCTATTGCATACTCCAAAGGAAACAAACAGTATGCTAAGAAATAGACTGAACGCCAGCTCAAAGATTAAGCAGACTGGGATACGTCTGTAAGTCATAGCCACGGACTTTGAAAAGCAAGCCTCAGCTTCACAAGCTCGATGTTGCGAACATGTGACAAGGCGGCTGGCGTGGCATAATCACAGTGAGGTATAAAGAGAGAAGAACCTGCCCTTCGAGGATCTGCAAAGTAGTGGACCTCGATACCTGATACCTGATACCTTCATTTACAAAACCTTTGAGGCTAATAGAGCACTCTGACAATGGTTATTATCTCTGGCGACAGATCACACTTCTCCAGCCAACTTCATGATCAGAGGCGATTCCTCCGAGCTCATGGTATGAGGTCTGCCCATTGCAACGACCACATTTTGCAAAGCTGGACCCTATGTAGGTCAATCACGATGGCCAGTGAGGCCAGGAGGGCATACTGACACCGGTATCTCCATTCTAATCCAAATTCCTTGTCTGCCAGAATTCATGGGAGACTCACTCCGACGAGCTTTACCAGCATAGGCCAAGCTCAACCTTGGGCTTATGGGAGTGAACCACCCGAAACATGCTTGTGCTGAAGGTTGAACTCGGGCAGTATAGCACACCTCAGTCCGAAGGGTGGATGCATCTTCACTGTCCATGGAGTCTTCACATCAAACCCACCGAGTGTTCCAATACTGACACTGCAGTATACGCATTACCCTGCATCGTATGTTCCTCAGGCCGACACGCCCCTAAACGGCTCTCACCCAATCCTCTATAGGCACCAAAGACGCAACAGCTCTTAACAAGCACCGTCCGTTATAGTCGATGGCCGAGCGGTACGATTCTATCGTATGTTGGCTCACGGTCCTACATAATGCCATGGATTGCTTGTTTTTTTCCTACAGAGGCTACGGGTTCGAATCGAACTCCATCGCCTCGCTTCCCCCCCCCCCCCCCCCCCCCCCCCCCCCCCCCCCCCCCCCCCCCCCCCCCCCCCCCCCCTCTTTATTGGTGGCGGGGGGGGATGTTTTTTTTTTTTTTTTGCCCCCCTCCTCCCAAAACCCCCGTGGTTTTTTTTTTTTTTTCCCCCCGGGCCCCGGGTTCTAAAAACCCCCCCCCCCCCCCCCCCCCCCCCCCCCCCCCCCCCCTTCTCCATCTCTCCCATGAGTTCGTGATCACCTGACCCTACTTGCCACGCACCGAAACTGTGGTACCGAAATTCCGCACCTGATACTCCCTACTATCAAAGATTCGCGCGGCAGGATTTGCGGCAACAGTGGCATAATCGATGGCGTCGAGTCCATCCGCGCAGACACGGCGGGTTAGTATTTAGACGCCTTGAAGGCTGCGATCTCTTGCTGGCAACAATGACCTAGAGGCCTTTTGTCCCTACCGAGACTCTGTTGCTCATCGTCACGGTGAGGTATACACGTGTCAAAGAGACAACAAGCGTCATCGGACGACATCGGGTATCGACGGCCGTACGATTTCGCCAGCGCACCTTGTGGACACCCACCAAAGACAGTTGACACGAGAGAGAATCACAAAACGCGTCAAGAAAATTCAAGGCTTCAAAAACTTTTCAGTAACCCGTCTATGCATAGGTATCATCATCATCATGTACTTCTTTTTATCAACCCCTGCGCACCCACATTCCCTTGACTAGAATCCAAATAGGTCATACCACTCATCCCATCCCTCTCTCCTCGTGCACCACGTCCTATGAGCTCTTACCCATGTTGGCGTCCAAAAGTTTGTCAAGGTCAGCCATCTTCTTGGCCGCTTCCCTCTCCTCAGCCTCCTTGGCAGCCTCCTCCTCGTAGCCCTCCACCTTCATGTCGTTCAGTCCAAGCTCCTCTTCCTCCTCGTGTGTGCGGTCGTAGTACTCGCGCTGGATGGATGGGTCAGGCGCGGGAGGGTCGACAAGCGGCTGAACGAAGCTGCTGGCGAGGGGATCGGTGAGGATGACGGTGAACTCGCGGTTACCGCTGATGGCCTCGTCGAGACCGTCAAAGAAGGCGGTCCACTTTGACTTCTCAGCAGGATCGAGAGAGTCACCGCCGGATCCACCGTCGGCTTGGAAGATCTGGCTCTTCAGGTCGTCGCGGACCTGGGTCAGGAGACCCTCGATGGTGGTGAAGCGACCGCCAAGGGTGCCTGGGTTGACTGACAGGTTGAGCTCGGGGCACTCGAGAGCGCAGGTCTCAGACTTGAGGATATCGCGGGCGAGATCGATTTGGCCATTGACCTTGATGATGATCTTTTCTCCCTTTTCGGGGATCTCACCACCGGTCTTGACGTCGTTGGAGCGGTAGCCGCACTCATCGCAGACGGTCGACATGAGGACGACCTGCTTGAAGTGGGGGATGTCAACCATCTTCATGTGTGTTGTGCATGAGTGCATGCAACCCGGACAGCTGGCGGGGAAACTGTAAACTTCGTTGGGAATGATGTCGCCCTCGGCGGTCAAGCCCGGGTTGGCGGCGGCAGCCAGCTCGTCGGCCTGTGCGGCAGAGATGCCCAGAGCCTCGTTCTGCTCGGCGCTGCGAAGGTACTCGTGCTTCTCCCACTTGCCAACACCGTCCTTCAAGTCGGGTGTGATGAAGGAGTTGCCGGCGGGGTCGTCGACGGTGACGCGGAATGGGAAAGAGCTGCCGTCGAGCATGGCGCGACCCTTTTCGATAATCTCGGCAATCTTGGGGTAGACTTCGGGCATCTGCTCCTTGCGCGCTTCCTGTCCAAAGTCGAGATCGTTGATGATTGTGCTGAGGAGACCCTCCACATTTGTAAGCTGGCCCTTGCCGGCGGGCACCTCGAGGTCGAGCTCGATGAACTTGACGGTCGCCGTGTCGGACTTGACAACCTGGCGCGCAAAGTCGTCCATCGCGGTCAGGCGGAGCTCGTAGTGTGTGCCCTTGGGCTGGATGGAGCCTGCAGGCTGGACTTCGCTGTTGGCGAAGCCGCACTCTTCGCAGGCAAATGACATGATGATGATTTCGCGGAAGTAGGGGATCGAGGTCAGGAGCAGTCTGGTGTTTCCCTGAACGCCAAGTTAGTAAGACAATCAAACAGTTGGGAGGCAGCGCATGCTCACGTTCTTTCCGCAGTTCATGCAGAGAGACTCAATCTCCTCGACAACCTTCTGGTCGTCGCCGCCATCGACCTTGGAGCCGATGGCCTCGAAGAACTCGTTGGGGGTCGTCTTGGAATCGGGGGCGGCCATGGCGAACGATTTGTTGTTGGTAGGTGTTTCTTGTGAACTGTCGTACTTTCTCTTCATTGCGCAACGACGGGGTCTCGTTGTCGGGTTTTTGTTATCGGGGTCGCGGGGGATCCAAGATTGACTCGGTGGGATGGCGATGGCGGGGTCTTGAAATTTTTGGAGGGGCAATCGCAGCTGCAGGCCCTGCAGGCCGGGCACCGATGTGTGTCATTGAGCGGGTCCCTGGGTTCCTCCCAAGGCAGGAAACCTTCGAGAATATTCCCGAGAATAGCCCGCCCGCTGGCTGGTTTGTCATGGCCGCCACCGATAGAGGACCACGGAGCTGGATGCCATATCTTAGCTAAGAGGCCAGATGTCGTGAGCCTCATGAAGCGAATGCTGTATAGACAAGGCCTTTTTCAACCCAGTCGACCAAAATCAGCAAGACTCAGATTTCTGGCCCCCAAAGAAGACGTCTTGGCTTGGCTAAGAAGAGCCTGCAGCCCTGCCTTGCGGTTCTTCGCACGCTTCTTGCTGCTAGAATTGGACGTGGCCGGTTTAGCTGCCTCGGCCACAGTGGCTTGTTGCGTCTTCGCCGCGGACCGGTGCTCAATTGTGGCCCGGCGTCTCACGGCCGGTGGCGGCGTAGGGAACGAAATCTTGGTGATGCGGCTGCACTTCCCACAGCTGAAAAGCTTTCGCGTGCCAGACCGCTGCTGAGGTTCGAGCTTCGTCTTTGATGCTTGAGTCGTGACACTACGTCTCTTCCTCTTCAATGCCTTTTCGGTCTCGAGCTTGAGCGTAGTGCCCTGACCGGGAACCATGATGTTACCGCAGGCGCCGCAGACGTGTTGTCGTTGAACGTCGTTCTGCTCTACGTCGTTGATGAACATGAGCTTGTTGTGGTGGCTCATCAGGTACGCTGAGGTCTCGGGGGCGGACGCCCTGAGGAGATAAGCAGCATCATTAAGATAGCTCAAATGCGCTGGCAAAGTCGAGGCGTCCATCCTCTTACTGAGATCCTGAAGAACTTGGTTTGGAAGAGAAATGAAGGTGACGATGAGAAAACAGAGTAAGTGAGTCCTAACGTATGGTACGCTGATTTTGGGTTGTTTGGTTGACGGTACCCCACTCCCAAAGCACTTAGGTACTCTGCGCAGTCCTCAAGGTGGCAGCCGTGGTGACCCCTGTAAAGTAGTCTGATGCCCCAACAGAGTCGCAACACCAAAGATTTTGGTCGCATTCTGCACTCAGTGAAGGATTACACGATCTTCAATGTCCAAGGGTATTCTTACTTCGCTTTAGACAACTTCCAACCACAAATCAAAGTCATGATGGCCGATGGGAAGGGAAAATCGCGAGATAAAAAACCCAAGCCTGAAAACCCAATATCCGCAGCCACTAGAGCTTGGCTCATCTCATTACCGACACAAACTCAACCATGGCAAAGCCAAGACGAGCTTGAGACTCTTCTCAACCAGCACACACCCAAACGCTTCACAGTCTATGAGCCCATGCTGTTACTCCCTAATGGAAGTTTCAGCAAGGGCTCATGGCCAATCATCCTCAACCACCCAGACGTCAGCGAAGATGAAATCCATCACCTGTGGGAAACAATCCTTCGAGACGTCTCCAAGACCGGCTCAACAACTCTGACGCATCTCGCCGTCAATGAAGGCATCCCTCTACAAACAGACACAGATTCGGATGGTTCGGCTTTGGAAAAGAACGAGAACATCCTGCGAACACCAAGCGGGCTCAAGATCCTCCATGGCGACTTTGGCCCCTCCAATAACCCCGCCAACCCCTCGCCCCAAGATTTTGAGGGAGCTTTCTGGGTGTCGACTAAGCAAAACGGCATACATCAAACATGGGCTCCTCGATGGACCATGTTCAGCCGGGGTAACATCAAAGAGAAGACGCGCCTCCTCGACTTTCATAGCCAAGCCAGTCCAGACACCACGTTTCCTCGCCGTCAAGTACTAGCACCTGCTCTCAAGAACTGTTGGGCGGTGGACATGTACGCAGGCATCGGCTACTTCACCTTCTCCTACGCAAAGCTGGGACTGAAGGTCCTCTGCTGGGAACTCAACCCATGGAGCGTCGAAGCGCTCCGCCGCGGTGCCGTTGCCAATGGCTGGCGAGTCAAAGTCGTCCAAGGAAAAGACCGGAACCTACCAGCTGCACAACTCTTCACGGGCGACGAGCAAATCACAATCTTCCTCCAGGACAACCAGCAAGCCAGGCCCAGGATAGGCGATATGCGGGCGTCGGGCACGGCAGTCGACATCCTACATATCAACGGCGGCCTTCTCCCCACCAGCGAGCCTACGTGGCGACTGGCCTGGGACATCACCGCGGGGTGCGAGAACGACTGCTGGCTCCATCTCCACGAGAACGTCGGCGTCCACGAGATTGAATCGCGGAGCGCACAGATCCAACGCCTTTACGACGGTTGGGCGGAAACGGCAAACGGCGGCGGGCGAGCCGCGACGGTCGAGCATGTCGAATTAGTCAAGACGTACGCGCCCGATGTATGGCACTGCGTCTTTGATGTACATATTACAAGATCTAGTAGTGTTACATGATCGTTTCATGAATCTCTCTTTCTCGTCGACGTCGTCATATCCTGTCCTGCCTTATGTATTCATCAACCCCGGCCCCGGCCCAGAAGGATCCGAAGCGGCTATGACCGACGGAACTTTTGCGGAATGTTCTCCTCCACGACGGCCATGTGGTCGAGCTGCTCTTGCCTATCCTGCGCGTCCTCCATCGCCTCATGCTTCTTGAAATGTTCGATATCTTCGGGGTGCGTCAGGTCTTCGAGCTTGGTGTTTTCGTCATGGTACCTAGATGAGGCGAGTTCCCGTCAGCTCCTTATTCTTCCTCCATGTTGATTGGAACCGCAGCGAATGACTTACTTCTCCCAGTGGTGAATCTCGTACTCGTACTCGTCGTCACCGTGGTGTCCCGGACCCATGCCGACGTCGGGAAGCGTCTTGCCGCTGGCGATGAAGGCGTCCCACTCGGAGCGGTTGACATTGCCGTCGTGGTTCGTATCAAGCAGCTCCATGAGGTCGTGGAGGATGTCGAAGCGCTTCTCCTCGGAGACGTGGTGATTCGTCTCGTCAAAGAGGCCGTATGTGCGGAGGATCTCGTCGCCTTGCCAGACGCCGTCGCTATTGTAGTCGTGCAGGGTGAAGAAGGAGGCCGAGTCCCAGCCTTCCATGTGGTGCTCCTCTGTAGATGGACGGAAGAATTAGCAGTCAGCAAACCCAGTCGCGCATATACTTTTTCGGATATCTCTAGGATTCTGTAACTCTTGCATACCAGCCATGTGCTTCGTCATCCAATCGGCGTTTTCATCGACTATGGGTTTCTGGCTGTGGTCGCCGCCGCCGTGGGCGAGAGCGCGGCTGGCGAGTGCCAGAGCGGCGAGGTATACGGTGTGCATCGCGGGTATGATCGCTGGAGGTACTTGTCGGATTGGGAGTTTGCTTTCCGTGTTAACGAGATGGAGACGCAAGTTTGCTGATCGTTGACGACACGTGTAACAATTGCAGACAAAAGGTCAGACACTCTTGAATGAGGTACACAATGGGAGCTAGGCGCCGCTGAAGTTGAACAAAGAGCCACCAATGGAAGGTTTTTGGGGGGCAGATCGATGGGTACGGTATCTAAGTACCTAACTCAAATCAAGGTTCAATTAAGAAAAAAAAAAAGGCTGAAAAATAGCTAGGCCAAGGCGGGAACTTTGCGGTGTCGGATTGCTAAGGAGAACACGGTGGACTGGAATGGGGAATGGAGAACCAGGAACGGGGGAATGGGAATATTCACAGGAACAGGTGGCGTTCCGCCATGGCCAATTCAGGGGATTGCCTTCGGAGCCTCATACACTCCCACACTTCCGTCCCTTAGCCTTTAGGGAGCGGCAGACGCACAGATCGGCGATTGACAGGGGCCCGCGGGGGGGCCACGGGGCTTAAACATTCTAGACCCGGGGTCGCGGCGTGCCAATTAAGCTTGGGTGCCTCGGTGACGCAACAAACCCATTCTCAACACCACCTCAGCTCCCGAACCCTTTTCTTCTCCAGCTTGACACTTGACGCCAAGAACCAACTCCGACCTTGCCCGCCAGCATAGGAAGAAAAGAGAAACGCAGCGAACACCAATTGAGGCAGCCGCGCATAAAGCAGCGTGCCAAGAGTCTCAGGGCTGATATCCAGCTCCTACGCGCCTCGACGCGTCTTGCGCCAAAAGTTCTTCAACCTATACAATCTCACTCCTCACAATGAATCGATCCATAGAACAAACGCTCCTCTCGCTGATGCCAACTCACGGCTCAGCTCTGCCGCCTTCCCTGGTAGAACTCGCGGGGTCCTTACTAGCACAGTCAAGACACCGAGCAAGCACATTAAAAGCAGACGAGGAAATCGGGCGGCTATACGCATGCGCTCACATCGCCTGCGATAGGTAAGCTCACACCCAAGCACAACCCCCTTCTGCTCGAGGGAGATACTAACACACGCACTCTGCCAGACTCAAAATCAGCCTAGACCTCCCCCCAATCGAACCCCGACCGCCAATCCCCCCTCGAATCTACAAGCGCCTCTACAGCCACCTCGACAACATCCTCCCCAACACAGCCCTCAACCGCACCCCAGGCAAGAACGGCACCCCGCGCAACAGGCAACGCCACGGCGTCGACTCCCCCGTCAGGACACCGCACCGCCCGACCCCGACAAAGGACAGATCCCTCGCGCAGTTCCGAACCGGCGGCAACTCGGCGGCAAACGGCAGCGTCCCCAACACCCCGACGAAATCCACAGGCAAAGTCGCCTACCCGTCCGACAAGTCGGGCCTCCACTTTTGGATCCAGCCGACGATCCGCCTCATGTGCAGGGAAACTAACCAGAAGCACCTGGCACCGACGATGCTGGCTGGCATGGAGTACGTCGTCGTCCCCGGCGGGCTGCGGACGCGTGACGCCTGGGTGCGGGAGAACCTGGCCGCGCTGTGCGGCGCCGTGTATTTCTTTGTGGCGCAGCAGGTCCGGAAGCTGGCGACGGGGGAGGATGTGGATCGGGAGAACTACGTCCCTGCACGGAAGCAGGTGCTGGAGCTTTTGGCCAAGGCGAGGGAGGAAGTTGATGCGCGCGGGTTGGACGAGGATGAGGCGTGGGAGGGGTGGGCGCCGGTCAAGAGCAAGGACTTTGATGCTGCGGTGAAGGAGGTCTCGGAGCGGGGATGGTTGGACGCGGATTGGTATCGTAGTTTGGGGGATGTGATTGAGGCGGGCCATGTGATTGCTGATAGCCATGGTCGGGGAGGGGATAATGCGGGTGCGTACAAGGCGCCTGTACGCGGGGCGGACACAATGTTTCTGGAGCGGTATGATTTCTTGAGCGAGAAGAAGCGCAGGGATTACAGAATATGGAAGGAGAGTATCCTGAGGAGGATAGACTTGATGGAGGAGGAAAATGGTGATGCCATGGAGGTAGATGGCTAGGGAGGGGGGGACGAGAAGGATATCAAATACCACGACGAAGATCCAAGGGAAATGCCTAGACTGGGAGGCACTTTGTCATATGAGGCTGTTGTTGTGATTAGCGGAGCCGGTCTGCCGGACGCGGCGACGATAAGCTGGTCAGTTGGCGTTCGAAAGAGGCCATCAATCTGTTCGGTCACTGTTGCTGTGACTATCACGACACTTTCGCGGAAGCCCTTCTACAACTCCATGGAGCACTGATGAAGCTACCCAGGGGGTCAACCTACCCTCTCATTGTTCCGCAAAAGTCATGCCCATGTTGTAAGCCCATGTTGTAGGACTGAAACTCTAGCTTCGATCGTCGGAGTGAACCCAACTCTCTCAAGCGTATCGTTCACGCGATTTTAACCTGGAATATCCAAAGTTCTCAATGGCAGCGCGAAGTACAGAGTGAAAACTTCAAATTCTATAAACGATATGTGCATGCTACTTCTTTTTCAAACCATCGTCATGAGCATCATCCCAAAGAACTTCTTCCCCCTTTCCACCCCCAGGCCAAGAATCACTGATCGTCCTCGAGCCCAACCATCTTCAAACTCTCAACCCACAACCTCTTCTCCGCCTCGGGGTCAAACGCCGCCGGCGCGTACCCCGGAGCAAGCATCCCAGCATCGGGCTTCACCGCCTCCGCCTCGGCACAATCCTCGAGGTACTTGCCGCCCTTGCCCTCCCACTCCTTGGCGACGGCAGCCCAGACGGAGGTGGCGGCCCCCTGCGCGGGGCTCTTCATGATCTTGTGGACGGCCGGGTCCTTGATCATCTCGATGATCTCGGGCTGGTGGCGCTGGAGGGGCGTCTCGATGCCGCCCGGCATGAGGCTGAGGGCGTGGAGGCCGCGGGCGCCGTAGCGGCGGTCGAGCTCGTTGGCGAAGAGGATGTTGGCGAGCTTGGCCTGGCCGTAGCCCGCCCAGGGGTGGTACTCTACAGTGTGGTCAAAGTTGAAGTCTTCGAATTGGATGCGGCCGCCGCGGTGGCCCGAGGAGGAGACGGAGATGACGCGGGAGTTGAAGGTTGGTGTGGAGGAGGCGAGGAGGGTTGACTTGAGGAGCTGGAAGAGGAGGAAGTGGCCTGGATTTTGGGTGTTAGTGGAATTGGAGCCCCCTCTGTTGGCATCGTGAGTTGAAGTGCCTACCGAGGTGGTTTGTGCCGAATTGGGTTTCGAATCCGTCTACGGTCTTTCCCTTGGGGCAGGCCATGACTCCTGCTCGTTACATTAGCTCATGTTGAGACCCCTTTTCACCCGTCCCCTCCTCAAATATCACATACCAGCATTGTTCACAATGACATTCAGCTTGTCCGACTTTGCCAGGAACGCCTTGGCGCCCTCCCTCACGCTCTCGAGAGATCCGAGGTCCAACTTGATGACCTCGACCTTGCCGGGCTTGCCATCCGAGAGAATATCCTTGGCGACCTCGTCGCCCTTGGCAACGTCGCGGACGGTGATGTAGACATCGGCGCCGGCGACGTGAAAGGCCCTAGCGGTTTCGGGGCCGAGGCCGCCGGGGGAGCAGCCGGTGACGATGACGACTTTATCGGTCCACTTTCCGACGAGGCCTTGGTCTTCAACAATTTGGACTCCCGTGGGGCGGCTGTCGTTGGGACCGGAGGTGTGCTTGTGTTGTTCGGCGTAGGGTGCGAGGATGGACATGGTTGCTTTTTTCGAGAGAAGGGTGTATTTTTGTGATTTGTAGCTGTGGACTTATACGTCTTCTTCGTGATTGTGGAGTAGGTTGTTTGTTGGAGTTTATGGTTCTTCTGTGCGTTCTTGTTAATCTGATTGATGGTGATGATGATTATAATTCGAGGTGATGGGAGGTTTCGTCCAGTATTTATTTACTTCGTCAACCCCATGTCTTGAAGTTAGTTACATGACGATGTCTCATGGGGGTGCGGCCGACGCGGCCGCACTGACCGCATGGGATGCGGAATGCCTGGAGCTAATGACCTTAAAGCCGCATTTGCTAGGGGAATTTCTGGATTTTAGAATTAAAGTTTAGTGGCATCGATGCCATCCCACCTTCTTTCAAGTTCCCGGTGGGATTGCTATTGATGCACCAGAAGTAGTTGTAGATTTTGTCTTCTGGAGAGCCAGAAATTCATCGTGGCTCTTTGCTCACAACTTGAGAATAAGAGCATTGTTGAGCACTTCCTATACGGTTCTATGTAGTCGATACTTCCTAGCACCTTGTTTTCTGAGCCTGATACCCGTACTCCACGGTCCGTCGTTAGGTAACGACCAAACATTTCAACAGCTAGGCTCTGTCGACTTGGCTGCAAGCTCCTGACGGACAGTCGTGCGGACAAAGGTCCGCATTACATAACACCCCGCGAGTCCGCAAATGTGGGCATCATTGCAGGATGCGGACAGAATTAAGACCGACGCGGGATTGAAGTTGACTAAGGTAAGGTACGAATACGTAATCAGGCCGGAATTAGGTGATAAGATGGCGATGACAACCTGCCTTACGTAAGGCACATTAGAGGGAGTCTCAAGGAGAGCAATGGAAGCACGTGATGGCGGAATTAAGGTCTCGGGGCAGACGGCACGTGCATCTCGACCCACGCCCGCCTGAGAGGCATCAAGCACCTCATCACGAGCAAAATAACATCGTCCATCCCATGTCCAGACCCAAGATGACGCACCGAGAGCCCGTGCCGCAGATTCAGTCTGATGATTAACAAGGTGTGCTGACAACCCGAGCCTGAGGTCCGGGACAGAGTCAGCAAGTCAGGTCCTGAAGTTCGAAACTCGGATCGATCCCGAGGGCCGGTGTCGTCTGTGATTGGAACTCGGGGGCGGGCGGGCAGCTTTTGGGAAGCTCACCCCTGCTCCCCGCTCTTATGGACCCTACACCTTTTGAGGTTGTTCGTAAGTCCGGGGTGCCCAGGGCTGTGCAGGGCATGGCGAAGCTTCAGTGCCCCCAAATTTTCAGGGACCATGGAGCCATTCCCAAGGTAGCCTTCCAGGGTGGGTGAGCTGAGGAGCTATACGGATGATACGGATACACGAAGCAGGTGAACAGCTTATACGTGCTTATGTACAAAGCGAAATTTTCTCGCCTAGACCGGAAGAGACCGGTAGTGAGATGAAGCTGAGGAAGACGAATACTGGTAATCCGAAAATAGAGCACGATGAGCAAGACATGTCGACTAGATTTTGTCGCTGTTCATGACATGCGAGTCGCGTCATGAAAAGATTGAAACACCACCGCGGCTGTTAATCTCCACGTTATTACAAGTGCTTACTCGGTTCATGACGTTACCAGCCAGGAAGCACCTTGGAAGTTGACAAGAGAAATGTCCTGGTCTTGGTGAATAATTTAGTACATTGAACGCGTGTGTTCAGATACGAAACTACATATCGATGAATAAGGTACCAGGGAGGATGGTATAGGTACGGCTTTGAGTTGGGCTGCTCATGTTGAAGGTGTTCGCCTAGAAATCCTCTATTACCAAACATGGGAAAATACAAAAATCGATGCCCAGTGCACTTGCAATAACCACGGCCTCAATCCCAAACACCGGGTATGCGAATACAGGAAATAGCCATCTGCTTCCCACTTTCCACATTCTGTTATCGCTCCTACCCAGATAGGTGCCAAGGCTCTGCTCTC
This sequence comes from Colletotrichum abscissum, assembly GCF_030869225.1. Taxonomy (NCBI): domain Eukaryota; kingdom Fungi; phylum Ascomycota; class Sordariomycetes; order Glomerellales; family Glomerellaceae; genus Colletotrichum; species Colletotrichum abscissum. The sequence goes on from NW_026850523.1 coordinate 20,700, forward strand.
AGGCTGTCAGGGTAAGGTAGAGCTAGAACTTACACGACACACTGCAATCGTGTTGGAGGCATTCCCCGCATCTTTCCAGTGCGCCAATCGTCCCAGCAATCATTCCCTAGTCCTTAACCCCCTACCCCTTCTAGGCTTCTAGGTAGGTAAGTATCTCTCCCTAAGTCTACTTCCTTGTGAGTACCTCTTCCTGGTCCCAGCCGCTAATTTGAGTCGAATCAAAACAGATGATCCAGAAAGCTTCGTTGGAAGACGCAATGTTGGCTCCCGTTCCCTCCGCCGTTGGACACCTGTTGGTCAAGGAACCGATCCAAACCAAAACATCCCCCCAGATTCCCGCTCAGACACCGTTATCCGACACGCAAGCCATCACGACGACTGGCCCTCCAACTTGGACACCGGGCTCTGCTTTCCAAGTCCCATACTGCCACAGACGCACTCATCTCAAGTGTGGCTCAAAGGAAGAGGCAGTACCACCACGAAGCCCCCAAGTATACTCCTTGTACCGATCCTCTCATCTCTCTGCTGCTCACCCCCCTGGTAGACAACCCACAGCTCAGCGGCTGAGCAGCATACTGCCCAATCACTACAAACATCGACACACCAGGGGAGAGTGAAGCGAATCCCACACAGAGCGCAAACTGCCGCCTTCGGAGCCTGATCCATTGCAGTGCAAAGCCCAGCATAGCAGCCAGTCAGTACTGCACGAATACCAACAGGGGACTTGCCATCTTACACCCATATCGACGCGCATTGGTGCACATGGGAAGCTGAGTGTACTCCCCAAACACCTCTTACACTCCGAGGAAGAGACGAACAACGAAGGGAAGAAAGGAAGAAAGGGCACAAGACAACGAGACAGCGGAAACAACGGCGGATCAGCAAAACAAAGTTGGCATAGACAGACCAAGGGCCGTGTGCAGTGCCCATCTCTACCCGCACAGCCCCCCGCCACATCGGGCCCCTCCACCAACAACCAGCCTCCCAGTCTACTACGTCTGTACGGATCCAATACGTCTGAGTACTCCGTACAGATACCTTACCTCGAGAAAGCTGTGGTGTCTACTCCGTCCACCCTCAAATCGCCAAGCTCAGTGTGCCACTTGCACGACTCCATTCGCAACCCACCACTCATCCCAGAGCATCCCTGGCCCGATTTGACCGAGCGAGCCTCGCGTGTTGCTGCTTCCGTTGCGACCACTGCTGCTGCTTATGCTTGTCTTGGGAAAATCGATGCAGAAGCGAGAATAAGCTGCATCAGCCCAGCTGCACCCACTCAGAACCTAGGTGCCCTATTTAGCTGCTTCACCTTGCTGAGGTACACAAGTCGTGCGACCTTGTGGCCTGGGCTGAGAGGTCTTGTTTCTGCTGGTCACTGCTCTCGATTCTTCTTCTTTTCCGCCCCCCATTTTCGCACTCTCTCCAACAACCGCCCGCCGGTCACATCTCCAGACTCCGGAACAGGGCGCCGCTTTCTACAACCCCTCCGACCTGACTTTGCGCCAACTCCCATCAACGCCCATCTCGACGCTGGAACGCGCACTGCTAGCAGTACTCCCCACAGCGCCCGACCCGACGAAGCCAAACCCCAGGCTACCGGCCAACTGCGATCCGTTCATGTAATGCCGCCGCTTGGCCTTGCGCTCTGCTCTTGCTGTTGCACGTCCCCGATAGCTTGGACTCAACTGTCTGGACCCCACACCCACCAGGCGGCAACGCGCGCAGCGCCTAGGAAGCACGACTGCCGCCCACCGACACACATGAGAACCTCACCTCTATCATCCGCCCAACGCCATTACCACTTTCACGCCGACGAGAGACGCATTCTGGATACTCTGGCGATCCAGCCAGTATGGCCGCCTTCGTGAGGGTTTCTGGTCCGCCCAACAGCAGCTTTCTGGTCGGCTACCCGGGCATTTCTGCGACGCTAGTACGTTGGACCCTCTGTGATGACGTCGGGGAGGCTGATGTGGTCAAATTACCCTTTGCGCGCTGTTTGCTGACACGTTTCTTTGCTCGCAATATAGCCCCGAATCGAAGGCAAAGTCGAGATCCGTCCATCACAGGGCTATTCCATGCCCGTTTCCGTTTCGCTGGTGCGCATTTGTCTACAGCGGAGAGAAACAATACACCCCGCCGCCGAGAATGTTGCGAAGAGGCACCTGGGAACCCCGAGAAGGGAAACGACGGACGTAGTCGGCAAAGAGCTTCTGCTGTTCAGATGTCAATCAGGAAAGGATGCTGAGAGCGTCATTGCGATGGATCTGCCGTTCGTCCTGTTCATCCCGTTTGGAAGAGGTGGCGAAGAAACGAACCGACGAATACCCCCGGCATCATTGCAACTCCCCAGCCGAACGGCCGAGACGTACTACGAGCTTGTTGTTACCGTGCAACAAGGACACACCCTACAGAACAAATACTCCTTTCCTATACCACTCCAGCGATACGACACTTTGTCAACCTTCGGCATGTACAACAAGCCAGAGTCGAGGCAAGTCAGCGACGCAAGCGTTGTCACACTGGGCATCTCGGTCCCCAAATGGAGCTACGGCCCGCTAGACCCGATAACAGTCTATATAAAACTAGTACCCAATCCCGACTGGATGAAGAAAGCGTTGAAGGTTACGATTCAGAAGATCACCGTCACCATCGAGGAGGAGATCACGTACAACCCAGAAGGCGACGAGCCTACGAAAAAGGTCAACAAAGTTGCCAAGAACACGCAGTTGGTCAATACGAAAATGCCCGAGGCTGGATATGCAACAAATTTGGGCTTAGTGTTTCCCTCCAAGGACTTGCGCGATCCGGACGGCATCATTCGCAGAGGAAAACCGGCGTTTCCGCTCTATGAAGTTACTTCGTTCACGACGAGCTCAACCTTGTACAAGATTGAGTTTTATTTGACGGTCAAGGTACGTCTATCAGACTTTGCAATAATTTACCCATGCTCACAGACTTCACCAGGCGCAGCTAGGATCGACCAGAGATTTGACCGTCAGGCAGCCGCTGGTTATTTGTCCAATGGACCAGCAAGCGTGTAAAGAGGAAATGGACGCCATCGAACAGGCTGCAAAGGACGCCTCGCATGTCGACCCGAACAACCCTATGCTCCCTGCCCGGGCGATTGTTTTAGCGAACGACCGAGAGTCTCTCAAAACGTTGGGATTATGTCTGGTGGGAGGGCAGAAGAAACCGCTGATTGAATGAACGACTGGCCGAAACCGTACGGAGTAATTGTATGAATTGCGTGGCGGAAATCTTGGCGCCGGGCTGCGGGGTACGAGACCAGCCAGTCGAGAGGGCTGGCGATCTACCCCGTAACAGCAAGCTTATATCTGATAGGGCTGGTTAGTTGCATACTTGCTTCTGCTTTCCAGTCACAGATTTTGCAAAGCTGTGGCCCCGTGACAAGGTCGACTGAGCCGGCGCAACTGTCGGAATTGAAGAAACCTGCTCAATGGATGGGAGGAGGCCAAAAAGGGAGACGGGATTGATGTGGTGGCGACCGATTCTGCGCCATGCATACGTACCTGGACGGGGGGACACGAGTTTTGGGAGGCAACGAATACCCCTCAATGGTTGGGTATTCTCGTGTCACAACCAAGGGGCCTGCTGTCGGCGTTTACACGGACGGCCCTGCGGTAATTCGACAGGACATGGCATCATCATCACGGCACGGCACGGCAAGGCAAAGGCGTTGGCGGGGGTCTTCCGGGTGAAGAAACACTCGAAAGAGCCGGTATATTCAGGCTCCTTGTGCATTTTGGCGACGCACGTTTGGATGGATGTGATTATCATGAGATGACGAAACTTGGACGAGGAGGCGATGTGTGTGTCTTGAGTTGAGTTGCCAAGGAGAGGGAGACTTTTTATTCGACGTTGTACATATTACTCACGAATAAGAGACGTAAAGAGACAAGCAACTCGGGAGGTTGGATGATGAATCGAGGAGTACTCCCATTTGCAACATGCACTCCAAGTGAGCGTAGACTTCACTCACCCTTGCCAGGGACGAAAAGCGGCGATATCAAACAGCCAAGGTAAGACGCATTCTGAATGAATGAAATTGCCATTGAAGTTAAAAAAAAAAAAAAAAAAGTCTCCTGCTTTATGCGTTGAAACACTATGAATACACGTCCGCCCCTTGCCCCCAAACATTCCTGCATCTGCGTTTCCTTATGGCTTGCGGTCTCTAACCCAGACCATAAAACACACCATACACCAATCATCCCCCCGTAGTTAAAGTCTTCTCTTTTTTTCTTGGTTCTTTGATACATGCTTGATAAGAAGTGGAGTCGGATACATGCCTCTATCGGCCATATCGATCAGGTTGTCTCCCATAGCCATCTTGTGGACGCAGTTGACCGCGCTGGAGCATCTCCTGGTGTTGTATCTCCCGAGGATCCCGAGGATCTCGGGGGTCGCGGCTCATTTCGCGCATCTGCATCTCTCTAGGATCCGGAGGGTAAGGTCCCGGAGGCGGGCCACGTGAATCGTATCCTACGGGCGTGTAGCTCCGGGGTGGCATCTGGTCCCGGGGATCTCTAGGCGCGGGCGTCGATGCATACCGCGGCGGGTACGCCTGTTGACCTTGAGGCGGCATTGGCTCTGGTGCGCGGGAGACGGGCGGGTAGCGACCTTGCATTGGGTGTTGGTGCTGAGGCGGGATCTGACCGTACATGGCCGAACCTCTCTCGTCTCGCATCGACATGTGGTGCCCCGGCGGCGGTTGTTGCTGTTGCTGTTGAGGTGGTCCGGAAGCCCAGGATTGTTGCGGCATGGCCGAGCCCGTCGGAGGTGCCTTTTGCGCCGACATATGCGGAGAGGCCCAGTTTTGAGGAGGAGGTGCCTGCTGAGGTTGCTTAGCGGGCTGCGCGTGTGACGCCGGTGGCCAAGAAGACTGCTGCTGCGGCGGTTGCGGCTGGCCCATGACGTGTCCCTGAGGTCCAGGAGCCCATGCCGATTCCCTGCCTTGCGGGGGGAGCGTTTCGCGTCTGGAAGCCGACTGATGTACGGCGTACTGAGGCGGTGGCGAGCCAGCATGGGAAGCAGGTGCACCGTACGCAGGGTACGTAGTCTGAGGTTGATAAGGATCTCTGGGGTCCCTGGGGTCACGCGGATCACGAGACTGGGGCTGCGGCGGATAAGGCTGCGCTACCTGAGGAGAGTTCGTCGCTGGAGGCTGGTGGTACTGATGGCGGTAGTAGTCCCTCTCGACGGCTTGCGCCGCATCATGAGGAGATGCAATGGCTGATCTCGGGGCGCTCATGTGCTGCGATTGGGGCGAGGCAGTGTAAGTCGGCTTCAGAGGAGGCATCGCAGAAGCTGAGGGAGCGTTCCGGCCATAGGGATAAGCTGCCTGAGGAGGCTCCCGCTCTGGCCGTAGGGGAGTCGGCACCGGCGCGGCAACAGGTACTCTAGACATGCTTTGTGGTGGCGGCGTCGGGGATGGCTTGATTTGGGCCATGTCATTAACACGCTTGGGCTGAGGCGGGGGTGTAGGAGCGGCAGCAGCGGCAGCCGCTGGTGGGTCGTCGTTGAGCAACGACATGATGTTGGATCTCCTGTTCTCCGAAGCTGACGAGCGAGGCGGGGGCGCGGCCGCTGCTGGCGGCGGCTGTTGCTGCTGGGGAGGAGTGCCATAAGAGTCCATATGGGTGGGCATAGGTCGTTGAGCTGCAATGGGCCTTTGGCCAGGGGGTGTTGAGACAGACGGCTGAGGGTCACCCAAGAGTCGTCCACCTGGCTGAGGCATAGGCTGGCCGTAGCCTTGCGGGACTGGGGTAGCCGTTGCCCGCGGCGGCTCGGCAGGCTGTCTTGCCACAGGTGGTTCAGATCGAGGAGGCGGCACGTTGCGCACCGGTTGCTGACCATAAGAGAATGGCTCGTAATGATGCTGCGGCGGTGTCATCTCAGGCTCCTGCTTGAGGCGGGAACGTTCGGCCGGGCGTAGGTGTTCCTTGGCTTGTGCCTCGATCTTCTGCCTCTCCATCTGTTGCCTCTCCATTTGCTGTCGCTCAGCTTGCTGGCGCTCGATCTGCTGCCTCTCCATCTGCTGTCGCTCGATCTGCTGCCTTTCGATAGCTTCTCTCTCGAGCTGTTGGCGTTCGAATTGCTGTTGCTCGATGCGCTGGCGCTCAATCTGCTGGCGCTCAATCTGCTGCCTCTCAAGCTGTTGACGCTCCATCTGTTGCCTCTCGATTTGTTGCCTCTCAATTTGCTGCCTTTCCAGTTGCTGTCGCTCGACCTGCTGTTGCTCTATACGCTGCCGCTCAAGCTGTTGTCTCTCCAACTGCTGTCTCTCAACTTGCTGCTGCTGCTCAATGGCTTGTCTCTCCATCTCACGTCGCCTCTCGGCCTGTTGTCGGTCAACCAGCGGGTCAGGCTGCACAGACTGCACAGGTTGTGCGGCAGCCAAAGGCCGCTGCTGAGCGGGCTCGGTGACTGGGGCCGCAGGTGGCTTTTGCGAGATCCTGACTGGTTGAGGGGGTTGGGTCGACTCTCGTTCTCTCTCCTGGAAGCCAAAGGCCTGCTGAGGAGGTGCTCGGGGTGGACGAGCAACCGGCGACCCTGACTGTGATACTGGCTGGGCAGCTGGTTGTTGCTGAGCAGGGACTGGCGCCTGTTGAGGAGCTTGAGGAGGGGCCTGGGTGGCAACCACGGCAGGCGGAGGAGCTTGAGCAAGGGGCTGTGGCGGTTGCGTTTGCTGTTGCTGTTGCGCTGCCGGCGTCGGTGGTGCCGGCGTAATCGGCATCGCAAAGCGACCAAAGGGTGGTGCTCCAGGTTGTTGGACGGGAGGCTCGACCTTTGTCACAGGAGGCTCGCTCGGCGGTTCGGATGCAGTCGTCGGGGCGGGAGTGGCAGGCGCGGAAGCAAGGGGTCGATGTGACGAAGCCCCAGGCGTTGAATCGTATTTCTTGCGTCCACCGACAGTGGGCGGTGGTGGATCTGGTAGCTTCTCACCTCTGCTTCGTTTCGCGTCAGCCTCGGCAGCGAATTGCTCCCACTCAGTCTTGCCCTGGTCTCTCTGTCTGACGAAGTAGTTCTTGACCATGACAGCTGTCTTCGAACCCATATGGCCCGCAATAGCTACCCAGTCAGTACCGAAAGACTTGAGTAGCCCAGGGAAATCATTTGCTTCAGACACACTCCAGTAGCTGGACGCCTGACTGGGGGCACGACGTTCGGGTTGCGGCTGAGCAATATCGAAAGTCGCAACGGTCGGTTGCGCGGGAGGTGGTGGTGGCTCGGGCCGTAGTGATGGAGGCGCCATGACTTCGGATATCGGTGAAGGGGTGATGGGAACAGGGCGCTCCTGGACAACCAGAGGGGCCTGTTGTTGTTGAGTTGGAATCAGAGGAGGCTGAACGCCGGTAACCGGGGCCTCGAATTGCGAGGGCAGACGATTCTCCATAGGCACAGGCGGAGGCGGCTGAAACTCAGTGTTCTGAACTCTAGAGTTCGAGCGAGACCTTCCTTTGCCTGTAGCGGGCGTGGGTGCTGCTGCAAGAGTCTGCTGAGATTTAGGCGCCTTCGGCTCCTTGTCTTTGGCTGCCCTCCGTCCGCGCTTCCTACCGTCGACCTTTTCGGGATCAGCCTTGGCTCCGCGCCGGCCGGGTGTACCGGCTGGTGTGGCGTTGTCGGAATCCGTGGGCGGTTGCTCGAAGCCCCATGTCGGGGCAGCAGCACGACGTGGACGTCTCCTTTCTCCGTTTTCGCCGTTCTCTTGGTTCTCCTCTCCCTCATTTTCGGCGTTGCCCAGCTCCGAGACAAGCGCGCTTGAGCGGGTCTTACCTCTACCCTTCTTTCTACGCTTGGGTTGCTTTCTAAGCTTCTCCTTGAGGTTGAGATCCTTCTTCATCAGATAGTAGTACTGAATACAGGTACCGAAGTTGCGCTTAGGTACGTTTTCAGCGACGACTCCCCATTGCTTCGGGTTCGTGAGATATCTCTTCTCGAAGAGGTCTGCTTCTTCGGGGGTGAAGTTGTTGATTGGCGGCATAATCTGCCAGGCAGGTACAAGCTTCTCCACAGGCGTGAAACCGGTGGTGTCCTTGAAGAATTCGTTGTCCCGGTCCTCCTGTCTCCAGTACATCTCGGGAATGACGGCTTCTTTCTCACTGCGATACTTCTCTTGCATGGCGCGTTGTTCCCTCTCTTTCCGTTCTTCGTCTTCCCTCATGGATGCTTGCAAAACTCTCTCTAGGTCTCGTTCGCTCGCATACCTTCTGCCAGCTCCCCTACCTTCGGGTTTAAGTTCCGGGGGAGGAGGGATAGGAATATGTTTCTCGGGTGTCGGCAGACAGCTGATAAAGGTTTCTCGGCTTTTGACCGCGATTGGGTCGCTCGAGACTGTAAAATCGAGGTACTTGATGTAGTTCTCGGCGTAATCCTTGCGAACCTCCCCTTGTCCAGCCATCTTCTCCAGGGAGATCTTGTCAAGCTGCTGCAGAATGAAATCGTCGACCATCGAATCTGACTCGAGAGACTGTAAGAAATCCCGGTCCCGGCTCCAAGGGCGGCAGCTGTAATCGGGTAAACTGTCGAGAGGGGGCGTCGTGGAGAACTGTCGGATCTTATCGATGAGCATCACGTCGGGGTCCTCAGATTCGGTAGAGTTGTCGTCGTCATCGTCCATTTGCGAGGGCGTGCTGGGCAGACCCTTGTCGCCTTCAATCGTTTCCATCGGCACACTCGACGGTTGGAGCAGAAGGTGCTGGCCGTTCATGACCGGCTCCCTGGGTTCCTCGCGTTCGACCACCGGCTCCAATGGGGCTTTCTCGGGCTCAAATGCGTCTTCCATGGCAACATCCACATCCTTTGCCGGCTCGGATGGTTGAGGGAGAGAGGGTGCCAGTAGAACCGAGGCAGGCTCGTCGATATCCATTTCCTCTGTCTTTGGCTGCGGCTCATTCGAGGCAGGGACCATGGGCGCTTCTTGAGCCATTTCGACAACAGGTTCAGCTAGTTTCGCAGCAGGCTTCTCAGAGTTCTCCTCGGCGGAACCGTCTGTGGCTTCCTCGGCATCATTGACAACTTTCTCGGCGATTGGCTCCAGGGGGTTATCAACGGGCTTTTCGGCGGGCTTCTCAACGACTGTTGTTGGCTCTGGCTCTGGCTCCTTCTCGGGTTCTTGCTCAGTCACCTTAGGCGCTGTCACCACGACTTCTTTCTCCACTTCCTTCTCTAGTTCCTTGTCTGCCTCCTTTTCGATGAGAGGCTCTTCGGGCTTCTTCTCAACCTCGGGCTCCTCCGACTTCGGTGCGAACACAGCAACGGAGATTGGCTCGGGTACCACAGCAGGCTCCTTTGGTGATGATTTGGCTTGCTGAACTGGGCTCGAGATCTTGGGCGTCTTTTCGCGCTGCTCCACAACCGGTGACTTAATCGGGGTAGCTTCTTTCGGAGGTTCGATGACGTCGGGGATCGGCCCAAGCATATCCACAAGACTCTCTGGCTCGGTGACAAGCGCTACCAATGCTTCGTGCGAGACTGCAGCGTAGCGAGCGATGATTCTGTCCGGAGTACTGTCGGCTGCGTCCTGTAATCTCTGCAATTCGGCCTCTTCCTTTGCGATTTCCATGGCGAAATACTCTCCGTAATCTTCGTCGTCATCGGATTCGGACGTCTGTTCGGAGACAGGCGCCGAGGGTTCCTGGGGCGGGAGAAGAAATCGAACTCGCGGCACAGACATACGGCTCACCTTTGTAGGCTTTACAGGCTTGGGCGGCTCCTTCGTCTCTTCCTCGTCCTCGTCCACTAAGCCCTCATCGCTGTCGTCTTTGTCGGCTGTGTCGAACTTCTCTTCCCGCCGTGGAGGGTTCCGACGCTCCTGATATCCATGATTATCGGTTCCTCCCATGACAATGTCCCTTGAATCATCCGGATGTTCCATATCTCGGTCCATGGAGCCTCTGGCAGAATAGCTGTCTCTTTCGGATTTGATGACAATTTCGCCAGGTTCCGGAAGGTTAAGTGACTTGACCGAACCTTCATTGGCGGAATTGTGAGAGTCGGCCTTCGCATCACTACTGCGTGGACGCCGGTCGTTGTCACCTTGTTCTGCTGGTACGCTTTCATGACGGAAAGGTACTGGGCGTTGCTGTTGCGCAAAGCTCTGAGACCTCATAATCTTGGGCGACTCGGGGGGGCCCTTCTTCCCCAGTGCTGGATTTATCCATTGCTTACTCGAGGGCCGTTGCTGTTTCTGTTGTTGGGCACGAGGGCCAGAGGGGATAGGCGGGCTGCCCTCTACAAGGTTCATCTTTGCTGGACCGGTAGGGGGTGCCGGGAAATCTCCGCCGCTACCTCCGCCGCCGTGTCCGGCAGAAACAGGTCGTTCGGAGTTGAAGGCTCTGGGGGCTGTGGGTGGCAGTTTGCCGGTGCCGCCAATGATGGGCGATCCGTCTGCCGGGCCGTTTCGACTAGGGACAGTGCCGAAAGCGGGTGCTGAAGGGGCGAGCGGGGGCGGAGATACGTCCTTGGTGTTTGGCGACTGTGCTTGGGAAGACATGCCTCTGTCTCGTTCTCGGTCGACCTTTGGTCTAAGCAACTCGCGGTCTCGGGGATCACGGGGTTCGTCTCGAGGGTCTCTGCGAATTTCAGGATCAACCCATCGGTCGCCACGGTCGCGGTCGTCCCTATCGCGGCCCCATCGCCCTTCCTGAGAGCGACTGCGAGGTCCGAAGCGATCGCGGTCGTCGTAGAAACCAGCTCTTCCTCCCCTTCCTCTCTCCCATCCTCCGCGTCCTCGATCTCTGCCTCCTCTAAAACCACCTCGACCCATGCCGAAGGGGGGGTCAGAGTTGGACGAGCCAGCGGAAGGTGGGCCGCCGTCCCTTGAGCCGCGCCTAGATCGTTCGGCATCGACGCCTAATGGAGGATCTCTATCGCGGAAATCTCGCTGTGGTGGTGAGCGCCCTCTACCAGGCGAGCGTGGGCGTCCTCGATAGCTCTCTCTATCCCGTCGATCCCAGTCCCGTTCACGTTCACGGCTTCTCTCGTCTCGATAAGGCCCATCGCGTCGGTCTCTGAAATCGATATCGCGGTCCCGTCCGCGATCTCTGCTGTCATCGCGAACCCATCCGCGGCCACGGCCACCTCTGCCACGTCCTCTGAAGTCACCAGCATAGCCGCCGCCTCTGGGTCCACTGGGAGGATCTAAAAGCGCCTTGGGCCCCCGTGGCGGGTCACGGGGTAGGTTGTCGCGAAATGAATCTCTGTTGTTGGTAAATGCTGAAGTGTTGGAGCGCGCCTCGGCGGATGATCGGCGGCGGTCGCCATCACTGTACTGGGATGCGCGTTCGTAACGATCGGGTGAGCGGTCGCGAGGCGATCTGGAGCGACGGTCGCCGCGATCTCCCCCGTCATACCTCGAGGAATATCTCGAAGCCCTGTAAAGATCGTGATTAGCATGAAGGGGTCGCTCGAGAGGCCGCCTCGCATCCACAGGACGCCTGTTGTGGTCAAAGGGCGGTCGCATCTGGTGGTCGGGAGGGTCTAGGTGTTTGACTCGATTTGCGTCGAGCGCGATGGCTTGTCTAGGTCGGGCATGCGGGTTGTGGGAATTTTGATGGAAGACTCGAAGAAGTCGGAGATTTAGGTTTGTTGCATCGTCTACTCACATCGCACTAGGCCGGGCGACAGCCCTTAAAGTTGCCTATGATAAAGGTCCAATACCATATGTGTCTGGATTGGGACGTGGAACCAGAGAACCTTGGTTGTCGTGGGTCGATGGAAGACTTTTGGTCCTTGGAGTGGTCGGGTCCCAACCTCGGATAAGCGTCAGGACGGGCGCTGGTCAGGAGGTGAGAGAGGTAGCGTAGCGGGCACGGCGGGGAGTGGGTGCATCCGACAGCGGGTCGTTATTGTGTGTGTTTGCGTATGGCTTTGCACTGGGTAATGATGTACGGGTGGATGACGGCACGTTGATTGTGTGTGGACGGTGTCCCGTTGGCAGCGATGCTCGTAGGCGAAGGTTGGTGTGTCGTCGTGATGAAGCGCGGAGATGCGACACTTGGGCACTTTGGCGAGCAATCGTGTGATGTTGAAGGATTGAAGACGGGACCCCAGCGGGCAGTAGGTACGGACGGTACTGGACGGCCACGGCCACGGCCACGTTCGGGGCAGCCTGCAAAATACGGTTCGCGTGCAGTGGCGCTTAGTTCCAGGTTTGGCACTGGGCTGAATTGGATCTCAAATTCGCTGGGGGCAGCGCCAGCCTTTTACCGCCAACACGCGCTAGACTCTTTCAGGTTTCTAGCGGGACCCACGGCAGTTCGAGCCTGAGGGTGTTGTCTTTGGCCCTGCCTTCCATCCAATGCCTGCCCGAATTTGAGGTGCCTTGTGCTTGTCATCCTGCCTGCTGCTTGTCTCCGAAATCTCAATTTCCCGGTCAGTTTCCAAGAGATGCGGTACCCTTCAAATGTTTGTCATGGAACCTTGGTACCTCATGGAAACCTCTCCCGTCCCGTCCACGGCCCAGCTGGAAGTGTCCACAGACAAACCTCAAGAGTCCACTGAGGTAGTCACCAAATCCACATCATCTCGAGGAAGGTACCTTGCACTTTGTACCACATCCACCGATGAGCCTCCCGTCTTTTGTGCAATTCGAAACCATCGTGTCTTCTTCCACGTCTCTGTCCAGGCAAGCATTGAATGAATACCCAACCAGCATCACTTCCCACGCACCAAAAGTCATCGACCACACACACTCCAGGTCCGTCCGTCGCCGTGTCGCTTTACCATTAGACGACCCGACCTGCATGGGTGGGCACTCACAATTCGAGGTGGGTCCCTGTGCGCGCGCGCCGTGGCAGACCCTGCCGCCTGGTACTCCACCTTTCCGTCAAAATTCTTTGCAGAGTGGGGTCCGTCTTTTCTAAACATCACGGCCGTGGAGTCATCCCATACCCGCCCGGATGGAGCCATTCTGAAGTGTGTACCTGTGTGTGTGGATGGTCACTTTTTTTCCACGCCAGCTCCAATATCCCGTCAGAGTTCCTCGTTCCCTGATTGCTAAGAACGAAAAAGAGTACGGATAGAGACACCTTGTTTTATTTTATTTTTTGGGTTGAAACAGTCACAGGGTTCTTGTCTGATAGCCATCCACAATTCTCCGCGGTTCGTGTTCCCACTATTTGCTATAGATCGCCACTCCCCTCACTGGTATGTACCTTTGTTCGGTGGGCTTGAGACAATCTCACTTTTGAGATCCCTCACATTTGCAACTCAATTGCAACCTGATTTCGGTGTGCCTCCCTCATTCGTTCATTTACAGAAATTATATCATGGCATCTCAAGAGAACCCCAACGCCCCGCCGGCGGCAGCAACCGATGCGGTCCTTGTCGTCTCGGAAGAAATGCCCGAAGGCGCACAGAAAGTCGAGGAGTTGGACTTTGACGATATCAAGGGGCCAATCACCGCCGAGAGTCTCTACAATGGCATGAGATTCATGGGTTTCCAAGCCTCGTCTCTGACCGAGTCCATCCGGATCATCAATGACATGGTGAGCCGCCACCTCTATTGCTCCCACGTGTGAGACGACACCCTGCTGACAGGCGGGTTGCGACTTCAAGAGGGCCTGGAGAGACCCAGAAACCGGCGACAAGACCACCATCTTCCTAGGCTACACCTCCAACATGATCTCCTCCGGCATGCGAGGCGTCTTCCGGTGGCTGGTCAAACACAAGCACGTCTCCGCCATCGTCACCACCGCCGGCGGCATCGAGGAGGACTTTATCAAGTGCCTGGGCGACACCTACATGTCGTCCTTTAGCGCCGACGGCGAAGGCCTACGCAAAAAGGGCCAGAACAGAATTGGCAATCTCGTCGTCCCGAACTCGAACTACCGCGCCTTCGAGGACTGGGTCGTGCCCATCTTCGACAAGATGTACGAGGAGCAGGAAGCCAGCAAGGGCACCGACGACGAGATCAACTGGACGCCCTCCAAGATGATCCACCGCCTCGGCAAGGAGATCAACGACGAGCGCTCCGTCTACTACTGGGCGTGGAAGAACGACATCCCCGTCTTCTGCCCCGCGCTCACGGACGGGAGCTTGGGCGATATGCTGTACTTCCACACCTTCAAGACCTCGCCTGGCCAGCTCAAGTGCGACATCGTCGAGGATATCCGAAAGATCAACACTATCTCGGTGCGCGCCAAGAGGGCAGGTATGATTATCCTAGGTGGCGGCGTCATTAAGCATCACATTGCGAACGCTTGCCTAATGCGCAACGGCGCCGAGTCGGCCGTGTACATCAACACTGGCCAGGAGTTTGACGGAAGTGATGCGGGCGCCAGGCCGGATGAGGCCGTTTCCTGGGGAAAGATCAAGATTGGCGCCGATGCCGTCAAGGTATGTCACCACGAGCACTTGGTTTGGAGAAGGTTGTGTATTTCCATTGCTAACACATATAATGCGTCTAGGTCTATGCGGACGCCACTTTGGTATTCCCATTCATTGTCGCAAATACTTTTGCCAAAGACAAATCATCATAGACACAACAAGTGGGAAAAGAAAAGAAACGAAAATTACATTGCACACCCAAGAGCCGCCACATGTTGTTCCTGGGACTGGGCTTCTTACAATACTGACTCCCATCCAGGTGACTCTGATCTAACATGCTCCTGAACTTCCGTCTCCTCGCAATCTGATCCACAGGATTCAGCATCAGGCCCGGGGCAGCAGCACGGGGCATCAAGCTCATCCGGAGCTAGTGAGTCGCCGCATTCCTGGCACACCCAGGACTTTGAGTGCCGTGGGCACCGAGGGCAGATACAACAAGGCTTTCTGTTGGTAGACTGACGGTTAACGTCCTTCTTTTTATGTTATACCTCGCAGGAAGGGCGAAACTTACTCTTCCCCTACCTCTTCAGGACCCGAAGTATCGTCTTCCGGGGCGCTCTCCGTCGCCTGCGAGTCGTGTGGATCCTCATCGGCCACGCCACTAGGGTGATCATCACTCTGACTCTGACCTGTCGGCGGCGGTGACGAGACAGGGTCGCTACTCTCCGAGGGCCCCGAGGTAAATACTGTAGCCGCCGCGATGCTGCTGCTAGGCGGCGTATGGCTTCCTTCTTCCCTGCAGTTGCTCTCGGGGAAGTATCCAAGGCCTTGCTGTGAATGCGTCCTTTGATATATGTGCTCGGGAGGCGAAGAGAGGTTGTCGGCAGCCCTCGTCTTTGAGAGGGCGATTTCAGGCATGTGAGCAAGTGTGTCTGCGCAATTCAATGACTCTGCCCGCCGTATGGATGAACGCGTCTGGAAAGGCATTTCTCTATGTGACATGCTGCTTGAAGTTGTTTATTGTATGAAGTCGCAATGAAGTGGGAGTGCTGCTACTTCTGACTCGCATATACAGAGGCGAATACCAGAGGTCTGCCAGATAGTGTAGAGGGAAGAAGTCGGCTTTTTCTCATAGTGTGGTGGTGTATCGGAGACGAGGTGCAAGCAAATTCAACTCGTCACAAATTCTTGGAGACCGGCAGCCGATATACAACTCAGACTATCCACTATGGCTTCTCTGATTTAGGTTCTACTGTAACGTGGGCGAGATAAATCCTATTGACCTTGCTAGGTAGGTGATTTCTTCGGGGAGTCTACGCATTGTGCCGTGCGTGTGGGATATACGTTGTGGAGGAGGTCGATGTGTAAAGACTAGGCGAATTGTTTGATGCAAATACACTTCATTGACTCTCTCAGCTTCTTCAATTTATTCTTATAGATATTACAGGACATAGATCAAACATATATAGAGGTAGATAAAGCGGGAGAAAAAGAGGTCATCAATGGGGAATTGAACAAAAGGTCAGGTTGAGTGAGGCTCAAGGACTTTCGGGTTAATACTATGACAGCCCCCTCATACCTCTCGGCCATGTTCCCCCGACCTCTTATGGTGAGAAAGGAGACAGCCAGGCCTAAGTACCTTGCACATTATTAGGGAGTATTCAGATGGGATAATTTTGAGATATGATGCAGCCTAGCGGGAGGCACTTACACGATGTGAAGGGTGCGGCAGGTAGAACCGACAGAATGGTACCGAATCAGATGACGTCCCGACGAAGCTGCACGTGACCTTATCGATAAACCATCCAACGCTACCTCGCCGACGACGATCTAGAAACTTTCGAAGGTTGCAGCTGCATCCACCCACTTGTCCCACGCACCTCTCCCTCTCCCATGTCAACCTCTCTCTTTCACCCCGATCCTACCCATAATTACAACAATTAACTCGACAGAGCGTCGCCACGGCCGGCCAAGATGTCGGCCATCTACAACCTTGAACCGCAGCCGACTGCGTCCGTCATCCTCCACACCACCCTAGGCGACATCTCTGTCGAGCTCTTTGCCAAGCAAACACCACTCACCTGCCGAAACTTCCTCCAGCTTGCCCTCGATGGCTACTACGACAACACAATCTTCCACAGGCTCGTGCCGGGCTTCATTCTCCAGGGCGGTGACCCAACGGGGACCGGCAATGGCGGCGAGTCCATCTACGATGGCGGCGCATTCAGCGGCGAGCTGGACCCCTGGCCAATGGATGAGCGACGCGGTCTCAACGCCGGTCCGACGGGCATCGGGTTCAAGGACGAGTTTCACTCACGGCTGAAATGGAACCGGCGCGGGCAGCTGGGCATGGCGAACGAAAGTCGTCCTGATACGAACGGCAGCCAGTTCTTCTTCACACTCGATCAGGCAGACGAACTCAATAACAAGAACACGCTGTTCGGGCGGGTAGCTGGCGACACGATATACAATTTAGCGAAGATGGGCGAGGGGGAAGTCACTCCGGGCACGGACCGGCCGACGTACCCTGTCAAGATTACAAACGTGGAGATTCTCGTCAACCCCTTCGATGATATGGTCAAGAGGTCAAGGGTTGCGACCCAGGCACCCAAGACTGTGGTCATTGAAAAGAAAAAGAAGAGGAAAGGCGGGAAACAGCTCTTGAGCTTCGGGGACGACGAGGGCGATGCCGAGGAGGTTCCGGTTTTGAAGAAGACCAAGTTCGACACGAGAATAGTAATGGATGTGGATGAAGAAGAGGAACCGGCCGTGAAGAAGTCGACCAAGTCTAAATCGAAAGGCAAGGCAAAGGTGGAAGCGCCGGAACCTCCGCCACGAGACGAGCCCGAGCCCGAACCCGCTGAGGAGAAGCGGACGGCACCGCCAAAGGAAATGTCATCAGAGAAGAAGAGCGCCATTCCTATCCGACTTCAGGATTCTCCGTCGCCAGAGCCTGAGGTTCGCGACACCAAGACGGCTCTCGAGAAGACAAATGAGGAGATTGCCGCTCTTAAGGCCTCGATGAAGCGGAGCTTTCATTCCGAACCGGTCAAGGAGACCAAGAAATCTGCACTGGAAAGCATGATTCCCGAGACGTCAATCCGGGGGAGGAGGAGAAGGCCCGGCGGTAACACGACTAGCCGTGAAGACCAACAAGCTCTCGATTTCTTGAAAGCTTTCAAGTCGAAGTTGGATCAGGCGCCGCCGGAGGAGGCTCCGGAGAAGGGAGACGGACCCACCTCTGCAGCCGAGGAGGGGGAGCGCAAGGAGGACAAGGTGGCCGACGAGGAAGCGGAACTTTGTGATCTTCACTTTATTGCCGATTGCCAGAGTTGCAAGGCGTGGGATCAGGCCGCCAAGGAAGACAGCGACGACGAAGGGTGGATGTCACGGGCGCTCAGCTTTAAAGCGGATAAGCTGGGTAAGGATCTCAGCTATCGCAAAAAGGCTGAGGAGGAGCTGGTGGTGATTGATCCCAGGGAAAAGGCCAGGACATTGCAAGAGGAGAAGAAGGCATCGCGAGAGGCCCGGAGCGGAAACTCCGGACGGGAATGGGATCAGGCACGGAATGCAAAGATGGCCAGAGCTTCGGCACTTGCGGGCAGAGGTGCAAGGTAGTTTTTCTGAGAAAATATCAGGGTATCTGTAGGTACCCTCGACAGGAACAAGGGTTCTGAATGCGACTCTGTAGGGCGGGACAATGATGGGCCAGTTAAAACCAATGATACCCCTGAAATTCGAAGCAAAGATGCGAGAATCAAAGTTTTGGAGAGCCGTTGGTGATTATTTGTTCCCACGATGCTATTCAGACGACGAAAAATTGGCAGTTGGGGAATGGGCCGTGCTTGAAGAGCTGAGATCGAAGAATAAGCTAGGAATCGGAGTAAAATGACGTTGGTAAGGTACCTTACCTTGAAGAGTGTACGGATAAGGGGCCAGCTCCCCGCCTGGTCCCCACACGCGTCATCGAGATGACCTCGAGGGAGACGGCGGGAAACGCCGAGGAGGAAAGCGGCAGTTCGGCCGAGCCCAGAACCCTTGTTATACTGTATTTGGTAAATATGGGTGGGAAGTGCAAACATTGCATTCGGAAGATGCTATGAGAATTGATGCTTTGACAGCTGGTGCCAGGATGGCGGGGTGTTTTATTGTTCACCTCAGTTTTGAGTATGATGATATGTACTCCGTAGGTACCGCTGCCAATGGGCTCCAACACATTTCCTTTCACAGGTGACATCGTGACAGTGTCGGTGAGGATCGAGATGAAGGTGATTGTTGATTGGGCCGGACGATCTGTCCCGTGTTCAAGGGACCTCATCCTGACCCGTCCGTCCCAGTCGAGGACCCCCGAACGACCACGGTTCCCGTTATGAATTGGTGTTTGGATGGGGCTCCTTGACGGTCCCAGGCCCCGGTGGCCGGTGGCCGGTGGTGGGCTGGTGCATGCAGTTCTTCTTCCTTCAGGGGGCTCCACTCGGGTGACGGGGTCTTCTGCGTAAACTCTGAGCCTCTGGATCCTCAGTTTCTCGTGGTCTCAGTCCCGCATGGCTGATAATGATAATACAACAACGATATTGTTCCCCCGGTCCAGACACCAGGCAGCTTCAGATCTGACCTTAATTCTTCTAGACTCTTTGAGCCTGCGGTCCCTTCTTACTCGGACAAGAAACGGCCTTGTTATATTTCCTTCAACCCTCTTTTTGTTTCTCTTTCTTGTGAGGTGCATGTCACGAACTGGTCTCAATTGCTACCTAAGCACACGCACATACCTAACTTGGAGAGACAACCCCTTCTCATCCAATTAGCCTCTTTTAAAACATTCACATTAACCCACAGTACACGACGTGGTAGCGACATCATCCCCCCCACCACGCACCTTGGAAGAGGACGAAGGAAAAAAAAAAAAGTGAGAGACGCGCTACGTCTGCAGCAGCCAGCCAGCAAACTGCAGTCAGCAGCAACACCGCCGCCATCAACGTGCAACGACCAAAAGCACACAACCTTGAACCGTCAAGTCGAGCCAAGCACCAAACCCGCTGACGCCTGACGCCTCACCGTAAGGTACCGTCATCTGAATGTGCCTTACCTAACACAGCGAACACTCACCTTTTTTTTTCCTTACCAGAAAAAAAGAAGCGGTAACCTCTGCTGTCATTTAGAGCTTTCGCAGCATCCTCCGCGACCGAGACAATCGCACCCTTGCGCCGAAACCCAAGCCCGACCTATCGCGACAAGGGCTTCTTTGCCGGCCCATAGTTGGAATTGTTGTTGTCGGCTTTTTTCTTCTTTCCTCTCTCACACAATAGACTTCCTTTGCGAAAGCTTCTCCAACAGCTTTTGGCGATTGACTCAGGCTTCCCCCTCCTCCAGCCTGCCCTTTCAGCACTTTGGACATAGAGAGAGAGGTCCCCCCAGGCATCACGACCCAACGACCGACCCCGAACGTATATAGAACCACGAGATCCGTATCCTCATTTCACCATCCTTCTTTCAGTCACCGCGCTTTTCCACGCCCGACGACTTTCCGGCTTCTCGCAGACCGTGGGAGTTTTTTGCGCATGCGACAGGCGATTATCCGATTAGTCTGTACTATCCCGACCGGTCCATCCGCCACCGCTGCCGCTGCTCTTCGCTTCTCGACACCGCTGTGGAAAAGCAAAACGAGGAGGTGGTTTTCTCCTGGCTTGCTCTCGGCGACTACTGGTACACAGGCTGCCCACAGCTTTCAACCCGCAACCCACCAAACGCGGCCGCCGCGAAAAGATTCAAACGACCCTCACCGAAGCAGCCGACCCCCGCGTCAGCCTATCACGTCCGCCTCAAAGGCGCCGCATCAGCCGGCGACCTGGCCGATTGAGTTCTCCCAACGGGCCACACAACTCGTCTTCACCCGAACCAACAAACCCCCCAACGAAGGCGCATGCACATTCCCATGTCTTCGAACCCTCGAAAGCGACCAGCGCCAGGAACGATACCCACCATGCCGATGCCACAGGTCGGACAGTCATTTCCCAGTCCGCCCGGCGATCAGTTCTTGCGATGGGGAGGGGCAGCGGACGCTGCTACGGGCCTTGTGGACGGAACAGGGGCCCAGGCCGTCAACTCGTACGGCCTCGTCCCCGGTCAGCAGCAGCAACAGCAGCAGCAGACGCCGCAGCAATTCGTGCAGCCCACACCAAGCCCCAACAATGCCGTCGCGCGGAGGCAGATGAACAGAGCGCTCGTCCCGACAGGTGCGAGGCAAAACTTCGACTCGTCTAGCGACCCTTGGTCCTTTGTCGGCGAAGACTCTGCGCTCCTGCAGCAGCAACAAGCAAACGGAAACATGGCCGAGACCGACAACGTCGAAATCCTGGAGGAGATGGCTCGCAAAGCCATGAGGGAGGCGCAGCAGAAGCGGAAGCAGATTCCACCGTTTGTGCAGAAGCTGAGCAGGTAAGCTAGGTTCCCGTACCTCCAAAGTGACGAGAAGGCGTATTTTGTTGGCGGTAGGTTTTTTTTGTACCCATACTAATGATACACAGTTTCCTCGACGACGATAAGAATTCTGAGCTCATTCGGTGGTCGGAGAAGGGCGACTCATTTATCGTCCTCGACGAGGATGAATTCGCGAAGAAGCTAATTCCCGACCTGTTCAAGCACAACAACTATGCTTCCTTTGTACGACAGCTCAACATGTACGGCTTCCACAAGCGGGTCGGCTTGTCGGATAACTCGATGCGTGCAAGCGAACGGAAGAATAAGAGCCCAAGCGAGTACTCGAATCCCTTCTTCCGACGAGGGCACCCGAACCTGCTCTGGCTCATTAACAAACCAAAGAGCGGTAACAAGGGCAAAAAGGGCGCCAAGAATGCAGAAGTCGAGGGTGATAGCGAGGAGGATGCCGTCAACATTGACGACGGCGTGACGCAGGGCTTTAGTACCGCCAGTGCACCCGCCAGCAAAGCCCTGCCGCCATCGGGCGACATGCCGATACAGAAGAAGGAGATGACGTTGATTCGGGAAGAGTTGGCCAAGGTGCGCGAGCAGCAGAGGATGATCATGACGGCGATCCAGCGGATCCAGCAAGACAACACGGCGTTATATCAGCAGGCTGTCGTCTTCCAGAGCCAGCACGACCGTCATCAAAACTCCATCAACGCCATCCTGAACTTCTTGGCCAACGTGTTTAGAAAGACGCTCGAGGACCAAGCGGGCCCTCAGAGCGTAAACGACCTTCTCGCGAGCATCATCCCGAACGGCAACAGCTCCAGCTCGGTACCTCAGGGAAGCGTCGTGGATCTGGGCGACTACGTGCAAGCACAAACCTCGGCAGGAAACAACATCAATATCCCAAAGCGCCGGCAAGCGTTGCTGCCGCCCATTCCCAACGGTCGCGCGAATACGGTATCGCCGTCACCAGCTAGCGGCTCCGCGACGCCTCAGCCGTACAACCGCGAGATGGGCACCGTCACAGAACTGTTTGACACATCGCCCGGCGACCACACATCACCAACCAACTATCTAGCCCAAGAGCTCGAGTCGAATCCCCATGAGAGCATGATGAAGATCATCCACGACACAAATGCCAACAACTCATCCGGCATCGATCTCCCCCATGTCGTCAACAATACCCCCGCCACAATGAGCAACGACCAACGGAACAAGATGCTGAACGCCATGGCCGGTCGATCGTCCGCAACACCCTCAACCAACGCTCCGCAGTCCTCCAAGCCTTCAATGTCCGCCTCACCCAATCCGCCAGCTCCCTCCGTGACCGCTACTCCCGATACACCGCCGCCCATGCCCGCCGCCCCCGGTCTCTCCCTCTCGCCCATCATGGGCTCCGCCGCGCCGCCACCTTCACTACAGCAAATCAACTTCAACCAAGAGGACCTCGCCGCGCTACACCGCATGCAGGAGGAGCAAGCCGCGAAGCTGGACCACCTCTCCAGCATGCTCGGACCGCTCAGCCCTTCGGGTCGCATACCCGGCATCGACGAGAACGGCAACGTGAACGGCTACTTTGACGGCGACCTGGACATTGACCAGTTCCTGAACCCGGACGCGTTCCAGGGCGACAACGCGTACCCTGGCGTCAACTTCAACGGTGACGGGAACGACTTCAACTTTACCCTCGACGGCTCGGGTCCCCAAAACGGAGGGGGCAACAGCAACGTCAATGGCACACCGAGCTCCACCGGGACTGAAGAGGTTCCGCGGGATAGCTTCGATGGGATCACTGACAGCCCCGACCGCGGTAACAAACGCAGACGTGTGGGTTGATGATGGATGCATGACTTAAAGGGGGGTTACCCTCTTTTCACGACTTTCTTTTTAGCAGCACCATAGGTGGTGTAACGGTCTTGATCATCAAATTATCCGAGGATGAGAAGAATGCCGCAGAGGGCGTCTCTCTGTTCTTCTTCTTCTCTATGGAAGGCGGCGGTTTTCTTCGAAATAACTTGTGCGTGGACAAAAAAGAGCATGATATCCAAAAATTGCTTATTGCTTTCTCTGTCTCTCCCTCTCTCTTTTCCTTCTCTCTTTTCCCTCTCTCTTCCCCTATTTTGAATTGGGTTGGGAAATTAGGGACTGGGTGGGATGGGACGGGTGTGTGTTCTTTTGCTTCGGGGAAGGACTCGGGGGGTTCCCCCCATGATTTGAGGTCGCAAAGGTGGCAAAGTCTTTTGATTTTAGGAATTTGAAAGCTACGATTGAGCAAAATTCCTAGGATGGATGGGATGAGATGGGATGGTTCTTCTTTTTTGTAAGGTAGAATAGAAACTTCGCCGCTTACGGGTGTGGTGGTGATCTCAATGCTACTCTTGATGAACAAGTAAATAATTACCTTGACGTATGACGGTGGCAGGGTCGATTTACAGATGTTATGGTGAGGGTTGGCTCTTTACCGCCGTAGGGGGCAAGGGAAGCGGTTCTCATGATGTCCTTCCGATTTGCACCAGCGGCACTTGGGGTTCTCGTCGCATTCACAGAGTGTCTACCGCGTTCATACTTACCACAGATCTTATTAGACCTGTCAGATCCCATCCAGTATTGGTCTTGGCATTGCGGGCAAAGTGGTATTGAAGAACATGTGGTTGATCTTGTCTGCTCCGGATACCTCGGAGCTACCATCGGGGGCTTTACCCATTCCTTGGTACAACCTTTTTGATGCCTGGAAGGAGCTTGGATAGTCCCTTTGAACCGGGCTTCGGTGTCGGTCGCTCATTGTCCCTCGAACACGTGCGAGCGAGTAAGCAGTGTCGAGAGAAGTCTGTGATTGAAATGGCATCTGGTCATTGCCGACATATGGTTTTGCGCGAAGCCTTCACACATGGTCAAGCTTGCGGGAAACAATCTTGCCAGTCTCGATGGAACCGAGAATGGAATCTATCCCATCTACTCGTCAAATCCAAATTCAGAGACGGCATGGTCGAAGGCTCTTGGTGCTGCTGAGGCCTCTCCGGACAATGACTTGAGTCATACTGTCTTCTTCACATCGAAGACTTTCCCTATAGGGGAGCGTTACCCAAACTTCGCGGACTTCACCGACGTTCGAGGCTTGCTTGCCGGTGTCAGAGTCGAATCGATGGACAGAGACATTGACAAGAGCATCCTGAAGATCACGGGGGCGATCTGTGAGACCGGCACGACAGAAGTGGCGTTACGCGACACGGATCGCGCACAAGGTCCTCGACGGCTTTCCCGACATGGACAGGAAGCCGAGCGTCATCTTGACATCGGCCCATGCCATCACGAGACAATGGGTAGATGACATTGCCAGAATGCATCCTGGATGGATTATCATCACCGATCGTGGCGACACTTCAGACAACATCAAAGTCCTGAAGAAAAAAAAGGATGATTGGGTTGGCAATTGGCTGTCAATGCTTCAATGGGTGTGGTCCAAGCGGATAGATGACGAAGGCAACGACCCCCGCAGAGTCATCTTGATCATGCCCTACAGGTCGTGGGCGAGAAAGACTCTGGTGACCAAAGAAGAGAATGACAAAGTAACATACTCTTCGTCCTTCGCCTCGCAAAGCCGTGACTTTGAGGTCTTGATCTGCGATGAGGCTCATCGTCTCAAGGAGCGATCAACGGTATCGTTCAAGGCCGTGTCTCTGATCGCAGCGAGCAGAGTTCTACTCACCACCACGCCTTGTCTAAATGACCCCAAGGTGTATGTCTCCAATCTCCGCCATGTTTCACTCCAGCACACTGTCTAATCAGTAATTCATTTAGGATTATCTGGCACTTGCCGAAATCATTTGGACTTGCCGGCACCAAATCCTCGACCAAGAGGAGCGAGACTTCCTTCTCGAGTTGGAGAAGAAGGGTTATGGACAGTTCGCAAATACCGTCAAGTCCTTCTGTCAAGATGAGAACACTCACCGGACTCTGCGAAGTCTCGCTTCGAAGCCCGAGATAGTGAAGGCTTTGATTCACAACTCGACCGAGAAGCAGAGCTGGGAGGCTGGGTTCCATCATTTCAGCTCAGTTGCTATCCTGCGCCGATCAGCTAGCTCCGCAATCTTCCGAATGAAAGGCAAAGAACATCCCGTCAGCTTAACATCCGTTTTGCCTCAATTGAGACCATCGTCCGTCTCCATTGACTTCGAGACGGAACTCAAGTCCAAAATAGAATACAGCATGCTGTATTTGTATACGTAAGTTGCTCCTGACTGAATGTTTCTAGTGACCTGGACTGGTGCTGACCTGGTTCACCAGTGAATTGATTCTGGATCACGAGCAATGGGTGAAGCAAAATGGTTCCCAAAGCAAGATTCTACCTCCAACTAGCAGCCATTACTGGGATCTGGAACAAGTTGCAAGCAGTTGGCCGGCGTTTTAACTCAAAGTGAATACGCCCATGAAACGTTAAAGAGATTTTTTACAGAAAGGAATTTGAGGTCCGAAAGGGAAGCAGGTGTAAGCCAGTTCAAGACGAAATGAACAACTGACATCTAATCCACGCTTTATGTGCTCCAAGTAGGTACATACATCAGTAAACCCAAGCAAACACCCTTATGCCTATCTGACCAGTATCTCACATTCCTTTTCTTGCGTAACTGCTCTGTTTTCTAAGCTTGGCTCCCCTCTGCAATAGCTATTAGTCAAACGCGTTCATAGTATACACGACAGGGAAGGCATTGTAGAGAAAAGGGGTTCATCCTTACCATGTACAAGATATACGGCAAAGGCACAAACGCAACAGCGAAAATGGCCAGAATCATACTCGACCCAAGCACGTCGAACCGGTAATACATGGGCGGGATGAACAGCGGGAACGTAGCCCCGCACATGGCATTGAACAGCTCATTCCCAGCCAAGACGGAACTGACGTGATCCGGGTACGACTCGGCAAGGTAATTCAGAATCGAGATGTAGAGCAGCAACCCACCCGCCGTGAAAAGCGACGACCCGACAATGGGGACGAGGTAACTGATCTCGGGCCGCGCCGTCCACCCAAACCAGACCAAGCTGGCCGGGATGAAGAGGCAGCCGACCATGGCCGGGTGGAGGTGCTTCTCCGGCTCGATGTTGCCGTCGCGATCAAACTGCGGCTCGATGCGTTTGCGGTAGTACAGGAAGAACGGCGGGATGGTGAGCAGGACGCCGACGATGAGACCTAGCAGCGCGATGCCCTGTTTGCCGGTGCCAAAGTGATATACTTCCCCGTAGGCTGACGGCAGGGCCTCGAACCAGATGTACATCAGCCCGTAGGCGAAGGCACTATACAGGTTCAGAAAGAAGACGGCCGGCTCGGTGAGGACCAAGGTGAAGGGCCGGACAAGGTGTGCTTTAAAGACTTCCGTGCCGGCGGTGTAATCCGCGCGCAGCTGCGCCTCGCAGACGAAACCCGGGTCGCCCGTCACTTTCCGCAAACGCATGGCCCGTCGATACAAGATGTTATCGGCGCTCGTCTCTGGCAAGAAGAAGATGAGCACGACGAGAATCCAGGCGGCTAACCAAGACACGATCCAAGCGGACCAGGTCCAGCCCTTGAGCTCGACGGCGAAGCCGCCGACGATGGGCCCGAGAGTGGGACCGGAGATGCCAATGAGACAAAAAGAAGCCATGGCGTAGGTGTGTTTGCGGGAGACGAACATGTCGTCCAGGATGCCGGCGGCGGAGCCGAGGACGGGGGAGCCGAAGAAGCCCGCGAGGAAGCGGAAGCCGAGGAGCATGCCGATGGAGGTGGCGAGGGCGATGGGGATTTGGGCGAGGCCGAAGATTGTGAGGGCGGGTATGTAGATTTGGTTGCGGCCGATCTGGGGAATCTCGGAGAGGGGGCTCCAGACCATCTTTGCGTTCTTGTCAGTATAGGTAAGGTAGATGAGAATAAGGGGTAATCGAGTGTAGACTCACCGGTCCAAGACCGTAGCCCAGGACAAAGACTGTAAGTCCTAGGAGGGCGACGACCTCCGAAACGCCGAATTGCTGGCGGACGCCGTGGGTGCCGACGGTGTAGATTGATGCGCCTGCGTAGACGGCGATGACGAGGAGGCAGATGTGGAAGCTGACGATGGCTTTCTTCATGACGGACCAGTTTCTCGGGTTCTGTGGCATTGGACCCTTAGCTACGATGTCCAAAAGGTGAGAGTGAAAAAAGGGGGTTGCGATCTTTGTTACCTCTGGGTCGTTTGGCAAGAACTCGACGAGATGGAGACCTCTTCTATTCTCGATGCCATACTTTTCCCACGTCGTACGGCTGATTGTCTGATTGCCCAGAATCTCGCTATCTGACTTCTCAGAGTCTAGTGAAAATGCTCGAACTTCGGTGTGTCTTGAAGCGTGTGAGAGGCTTCAGTTGAAGATAGGCCGCGTGTTAGCATACCACCTTTGCTCTTACATGTGAACTTGTAACTCACCCTGAGCCTGACCGATCATAGCCATTTTCCGTGTATCTCTGACGAATCAAGGGGTGTCTCTCGTCAAAGTATTGGAACGCCGGATGCCTGGCCCTGGTGACGGCTCGTATGACGTGCCATGCCCAGGTGTCTCGAACGATCTCGTTGAAGGTCATGTTGTGGAGTTCGGATCCAGGGTTCGATTGGTGTGAACCTGGAACAAGACTCGTTTTCTAGGAATTCAACGACAGGTCGATCCTCTATATGAAAATAATGAGAGTGAACAGTAACGAATTCGAGTCGGTGGTCCGTCAAGTTTCAACTTTCTGAATTGTCGAGATGACCGTCATCGTCCTAAGCAACGAATAATGCAAGATTTCTTCTTTCTTGATAGTCCAAAGATTGTAGATGGCCGCGGGCTGCCGACACAAACGCACTGATTTTCGCCTCCTTGTCGAGAAGAAGTGAAGTTGTGGGAGCCGTTGGGAACTCGTTTCGCTGTCCTCCGGGGGGAGGCACACGGTCCCCCCTCTACTTGCCCGGATACGTTCAGCGTGAAACTTTGCAAACTGAGTTGCGCAAATGTGGTAAGTCGGAGAGGTGTGGCATGGCTGAGCGGTAGGGGCTGGACCCAAGGTAATGAACAATGCACTTCCTATAGCGGTCAATTGGTTCGAGCATCCTCCCAGACTTCCGGGCGGCGCGTTCCCGGCTCGAGTTCCCACTCATTTTTCGTCCCGTCCGGTCCCGCGGACTGGCCCACCTACCCGTATGGGGCCGTGTGCATCCCTCCCCCCGGCGACCATGGCCAGTACTTGGCCTGGGCCGGGATTGTTTCTATGCATTTGACGTCATTGAAACAAATTGATCTAATCATTGTACAGTTAGAGCGAGGAAGACATTGGCGGGGTGACTGTCGCTGAGCAGTGTATAGGTGTTCAACATATCAAGTAAGTAGGTATACCAGAAGCTCTCGAAACTATCTAGCAATCATGTTGCTCACTGTCAAGCTGAACTCGACATTCTTGGATATATTTCGCCATTATCTCAAATGCTGTACTTGATTTCGTGTTCTCAAGGTTGGTACAAGACAGGAAAGTCTCGTCGAGGCAAACAACCTTGTATCAACTGAAGTTGAAATCAAAGCGTTCGCAACAGAGTTATAAGTTGACTGTCACTCGTTAAGTGGGGGGCGGCTTTCATGCGCGCACCTACTGGTAAGTGCCTTGGTCGGCGGCAGCAGTTTGAGTCGGCACCCGGAGCTCAATGCACCGATGCCGGGGGGCCCAATGAAGTGGTCCACCACATAACTTTAAACATGCAGTCGCATACATCCAGCATGTATCCAGCTGGGAGCTAGCTTTGCGCCGTCAACAACACCAGACGACCACACAACAATTCGAGTTCGCGATCGAGACCACCAGACAAATCTCCAACATGTCCGTCACATTACATACGAATCTCGGCGACCTGAAGATCGAAGTCTTCTGCGAGAGCGTACCAAAAACAGCAGAGGTAAAAAGGACCCCTTCCCAATCATCCCAAGACTTTCCCTTCGAATCCCACCCGCGGCCGTTCACCCACCACCCTCAATCGTATCGCGCGACACTCTACCCAACGGACGACTAACCAACCCCCTCTCGCAGAACTTCCTCGCCCTCTGCGCATCACACTACTACGACGCCTCCCCCTTCCACCGCCTCATCCCAAAATTCATGGCCCAGACCGGCGGGCCGGCGCACCCGTCGCCCCCGGACAACCCAAAGGGCGGCCGCTCCATCTGGGGCGGCGTCTTCGAGGACGAGATCCGGCCGGCCCTCAAGCACGGCGCGCGCGGCGTCGTGTCCATGGCCAACAAGGGGCCCGGCACGAACGGCTCGCAGTTTTTTGTCCTGTTTGACAAGGCGCCGCACCTGGACGGGCTCAACACCGTCTTTGGGCGCATCATCGGGGACGATAGCACCGTCACGCTGGGCAAGATTGAGGCGGTCGAGGTGGATCGGAAGAACCGGCCCAAGGAGCCGGTCGTGATTGAGAGGGTTACTGTCCATGCGAATCCGCTTGCTGGGTGAGAATGGGGATGATCCGTTGGAGGTCGTGAGGGGCTATGAGGAAGGGAGGTTTCGTGGATGGCTTCGTGGGTGGGAGAAAGGATGGATGTGAGGGAAGAATTCCCTGAAATGCTATGATACCCGTACGTCAAAACGGTTCAAGACTGTCCTGACGGCACACAATGTTTAAATGAAAAGAAAGGCTTGCTTCATCTAACCCTTGCCCAACCGGCTGAGTGTAACTGTTGTATCCTACCAAGCAATGGTGTGGTGTTTCAAGCCATGTTCAAGCCGTGGGAGGCGTGAGGATGTGGAGAGGCCAGACCGTGGCCTTGGTACTTGCGAGTCTCCTGTGTTCGTCCGTGTCGCTCTGATCACGATGCCTCTAAGAGGTTCCCCTAGAGTCTCTATAATATCATTCTCCAAGAGGAGACTTTCGTCAATGATGTTGGAACTTGGCGCCCAAAGCGGTTGGTCTCCATGGCAAGGAAAGCGAGGCTTTCTCTCGAAACTTTGTAACTTCGTGCCCCATCTGATTCCAGGTAACAAGGGAAGACATCGGAACACAGCTTCTAGGGAGAAAAAAGGCCCCCATGAAAGCGCGAGAAGACGCGCTGGGTGCGAAAGCAATGTGTCTTCAAATCATAATGAATACAAACCGCTTTCAGCTTTCTGGCAGATCGGACCAGCCATACAAAACTCTCCGTTCAACTTAACTTAAACGTAATATAGGTTCCCTACCTATCTCATCACATCAAGCACCAATCCACACAACATCAGTAGAAAAGACATTAGTACTTAGGCAAAAATATGAAGAATGAAGTTTCATAATTCGCCTTCGGTCTAAGCTACCATGGCAAAAATCTGCGAGGCACACCTACACAGCCAATACAGGGCTAGGTATACAACTCGAACCCCCCATAATGCAAAAAAAGATATGGAAAACAAGGTAACAACAGAACTACCCAAACTCCGCCTATGCGAAGATACGGCCAGAGTGAGTAATGAGATCGCCAAAAAAGGGGGACACCAAAGGGGAATGAAGAGAAGAAACAAAAGTGTGTTTGACATATCCTCCATACGGGGTCATTGACACCATAACACATGTGTATGACCATTCATTTATAACAAAAAACCCAACTGCCCACTGCTTCTTCATCTTCATGGCGCCGGCGGCGCAGCAGCAGCAGCAGCCTTCTCCGCCTCAGCCGCCTCAGCCTCCGCTCCCGCCTCTCCTTCCTCTTCCTCTTCCTCTTCCTCTTCTTCGACTTCTTCGTATTCAACCTCCTCTTCCCCCCCCCCCTCGCCCTCCTCCGCAACGATGCCATTCTGCCTCTCCCAGACCTGCCTCCGAATCATGTCGTCCTTGGCCTTCCTCGCCCGCTCCACCTCCTCAAAGCCGCCGGACTTCTTTAGCTTCCCCTCCTCGACGAAGTTGGACAGCTCCCTCTGCAGCTCGTTCCCCTTGCGGCCCTCGAGCTCCTTCTGCCTCAGCTTCTCCGCGCGTTCGATGGCTTCGAGACGGTTCTCGTGATTCGGCTGGAGCGCCCTCACCTCGCCGAGGACACCATCCTTGGCCGCGTTCGGGTCGAGACTGTTGCCGATGCCGTTCAGGCCCTTGGAGAAGTTGCGGGCGCTGCCGGCGCTGGCGCCCGTCCCGTTATCTTTCAGCTGCTCCTTGGTAGCCTGCTCGACGAGCGCAAAGGTCTCGGACGCCTTCTCCAGGTCATCCTGCAAATCGATCATGAGATCCTCCATAAGGCGCAGCTCATCACGGCCCTTGCACACGTCCTCAAGCTCCTTCTCCCAGATCTTGGTCCATATAGGCTTCTCTTCCTTCATGTAGTCCTCCACCTTCTTGAGCTCCTTGGAAAGCTTCGTGATATCCATGGCGACAGTCTCTAGTTGCCTAGGCAGAGGCCGCACACCACGGAGAACCACATCTTTGCGGAGGTCCTCAACCAGATCTTGCAGATCGTCGACCTTTGTGACGAGCCGATCGGAATCTGTGTTGAGCTGCTCGCGACCCTTGGTGACGTACGCATGACCGGTTTCGCCATCAATGGTCGGTATCGAGGCCTTGACCACCGCCGCCTTGACATTGCTTGCCTTGCTGCGGATGGCTGACATTGAGCCTTGGATCTCCGACTGGAAGCTGGAGTAGGCCTGGCGCATAACAGCAAGGTCACGGCGCAGAGTCTGGATCTCGGTGATGTGTCCAGAAGCGAGCTTACGGCCGCCAGCAAGGCTTACTGACTTGGATCCATCAGCAGGCGCAGACACCGCCGGAGGAGCGGCAGCAAGCCGGGCCATCTCCGCAACCGCCTCTTGCTGACGTTCCGAAACTCGCTGGAGGGCCAGACCTTGGTCGTCTTGGTTCTGCTTCACATCCTGTACTATCTTCTTCAGTTGTCCAATGCCCTCATCGATATGGCGCTTTACTTCATCGAGTGGCTCGACATTCAACACCAACACTGTTCGATCCTTGATATCTGACAGATCTTCGAGCTCGTGCCTAACCCCTGATACGGGGTCTTGAATGTATATCTCTGGAAGATCAGCACCATTGGAGTGTGTGTTCCAAGAGAACTTTTCGATAAACGCCAGTTGAAGGCGTCCAATCGAGAGCTCGCTGTATCCCTCAGGTAGCACAAACTTCTTGACTTTGGATTTGTATTGCAGGAACAAAGTGAGTTCTGTGGTCAAGGGCGGAGACTGCTCGTGAAGAAAACTGGCATCGCGCTTCTTCTCCGGGGTCTTGATCCCTGATGAGACTTTGGGTTCATCTTTACGCGGTGGATCGGGCTTGCCATCATCGTCGTCGGGTGACATTATAGGGAGATCATCGCTCATAGGGCCTTTCAGTGTAGCGCTGGGTTTAGGGTACTTGTCTTCCGGCGTTTGTATCGTTGGGCTTTCGGGCCTGCCTGCCGACAGCTCCGCTGCGGCCTCGGCACGACTCGGTGCAGGAGAGGTATCTAGTTGCGGTTGTTTCGAGGCCCGGTTTTGGCGGAGCGTCTCTCGGGTCTGAACAGCACGCAGAGACTCCCGGACTTCGCCCCGGCCACGGTTCGGTATCGGGGAGTTTTGTGATGGCAGCATGGGCACGCCATTCATGGCGCTGCCTAGGTGCTTAGATATTTGATACTGCGAGTAACGCCGGGAAGCTCTTCTCTCCAGATCACCTCCCTTCTGCAAAGCCGCAAATGCGCTTGATTGCTGCTTTGGAGGAGGCGGTGGCGGCGGGAACGAGTCAACGTTGACTTCTCCAGACGGCGCAGAGGGCATCGTCGCCTCATCGCCGGGGTAAGGAGGCATGACGGGTATGTTTTGCATCGTCGTGCTAGACATGGAGGACTGCTCCGAGTTGACGGAACCTCGCGACTGGTCTCTCGGGGGCAGGTGTCGACGGCTTGGAGAGGTGCTTGTCGGAGCGGCACCGGCAGATTGGGAGGATTCCCTCTGAGCGTCTGGTCGATAGCCATTCTGAATGCCCTCCTCCAACAGATTCGTCAACCCCGTGTTCCCACTGCCAATCGTGCTCGTGCTCGTCGTCCTCTCCGGCGCATTAGCTGAACCCCCGCTTTCCCTGTCTCGTGGTTGTTTTTGCCGCAACTTTTGCTGTTTGCGCTTCAGGCCATGTAGCAGGTTGATAATGATATCTCGAATTCGTGGAAGGTATTTCTCCAAGCTTTCGGTGCTCGCTTCTTGGCTCAAGGTAGACTCTAGTATGCTTCGTAGCAGTTCGGGAACGTTGCCCAGGTCGGAGGTGTCCACGTTGATGGCAGTGAAAGCTCGGCATGCCATGTTGAACTCGTACCCTAGTCTAACGTACACATCGGAAACCTGACCGTCGGTAGCTTGGCCGCGCGACCATTGTGTGAGGGTTTCCAGGAGTTGTTTGGTTGCGACTAGCAAGTGAGTAACGCTCTTCTCAATTTGCGATAAGGGCATGGCTGAGCTGCTACTGGTAGAATTCTGTGGATCGAAACTCGGTCAGCTGCTGACATACAAGAACAGTGGTGGCAGAGGCTCAAGGACTCGTTGCGCAGTCATCGTATCTGGTGGAAGCTCGAGGGTGGCTTTCCGGATGTCGAAATGCGTATTCAGACTCACATTTGACCTCCGCATCCCATTTGGCGGAGCGGATCGGTTCGAGGCGTTGGAAGCTCTCGGCTGCATACCGGTACCCGGTGATATTGACCGGACGGGCACATTTGGTGGCGGCCCAGGTTCGGCACCTGGGGAGCGCCGTTGCATGCGCTGAGAAGGGGTCGGCGCCTGCATCGTAACTCAAGTCGGCGGGTTTTCTGTCTTTGCGATGATCTGGTCCACCTCTTCCTTGCGCTTCCCCAAACAGATTCTCCGAGATAAGGTACCCAAAAAGTTAAGCCGAGTGAGTCGGGAGAAGCGTGTGGAAATGGCTGGATCGGCTCGCAAACGTTTATTGAAGCAGAAAATTGAAGTTCATGCCACGGGAAGCAAAGACAGCAAAGGACGGACTCTGCGAAGCTGCTGCCGAGGTGTATGTGCGTACGTCGGGGCAATATGGTGAGCTTCGTCTCATCCGATGCCTAGTCCGAGGGCGGAGAGATCGATACGGCGAACGGTGGTCGGCGGTAGGGAAGCCGTCCGGTTCGGTACGAAGGGTGGGTGGATGTTCTGTGGGCGAGATGGAAGCTGTAGAAGCAAGGGCTAAAACGCGTCCCGAAGAAGCGAGCGGAAGTTCTGCGATATAGGTGGTGGGTGAGACGTTATCGGGGACGCCGTCGATGGCGTTGTCGTCCGTAACAAGATGTGAGGCGCGCAGAATGTCGCAGATTGTGTTATTAGTAGCGAAACCTCAGGGAGGAAAAGTCGACAAGCCCAGGATCGGTTGCAGATGGCAGAGCGCAAAAAGGCATTGCAGAATGCAGAGCAGGAAGCACAGCACAGCAATTAGGATGTGGAATTTCAGGTGAAGTATGTATGTACGAGGTACAAGTGGCAGCACGTATATGCAATGTCGAACCGTGTTCGGAAAGCGGAGAGGTCTCTGGCCGTATCCGTAGCTTTTTTTCGGCCCAAAGACCCAGAACTTCTACAGCCCAAAGATTGGAAAGGCCCCCAAGGCCAGGGGGACGGGACCGCACACTTTCCATGCTCTGCCTTTTTTCTTCTTCAGTGTTCTCCTCTTTCTTTAACCTTGCCCCTTTGGCTGTTCCTATGCCCTGGTTCGCCGTCATCCCCCTCCCCCCAGTCAGAGAACGGAGTAACAAAGGTAAAGCATAAGGTACGGAGTACCTCGTGGCACGCGTGGCACGGTACTCGTCGGGTGTACTGCAAAGCGGCCCCCCCAGTCCAAGTCCGCTGCCCGTCACCTCATCCTGACAGTGGAGCGCTGACTGGACTCCTTCCACTGGCTCCTCGGTGGCTTGACACCCCGGTCAAGGATGAATCCAGGGTGCACGTGCCCCGTTTACCAGCCACCCGACATGCAACTCGGTACCACTCACCAGGGCACTCACCACTCACCACTCATCGTTCATCACCACCACTCAACCACTATGTCAACCAGAACCAGGACTATCACACCCCTTGAGCCTGAAATTGCATACAACATCATGGATGAAACACTAACGAATGTTTCAAAACATTGATAGTCTGTGATGTTTGCTCTGCAGAGCGGGGTGCACTACGAACATCTCAAAGCTAGTCCTCATATCGGAAGGGAACATCTCAACTTCATCGCGATGGACGCCCACCTGATATGCACTACCTCGCATGTGCAAGATACAGGATGGAGAGAAGCGTCCGGGCGTTACTCCGGCTAGCTCCAGAACTGTACGGATAGATGCTCTTTCTTCAGACGCCCTGATGAGGTAAAAGCCAACGAAGCCACGGTCAGTGCATTCAAGCTTTCCATTTATCCTCCTGTCATTCGAGTCTACCAGAGAGTAACGGTGTGTTTGCTCGACGTCTAAACCCTGCGAGCCGTTGTCAGAGGAAAACGAGTCTGGTGTTTCAACCTTTTCCCTCCTGGCTGGGCTGTCCATGGCTCAGTCGCATCCTTACATCACCAGACTGCAACCATAGGGCCAATCCTCGAGTGGTTCGTTGTACTTTATTCTCCATGATCTACGCCACGAACCATTGAGCTCTTTCGAAATCTTGTGCTAGCAGTTGCATCCAGAGCTTGTCATTACTGGAATCCTGGCCACGTTTCTTGCGGTTGACAGGTCGTGACAGGGCACTGCGCCACTCGCCAAACTAGAAGATCACCTTGTCCTTTCTCCCCCCCCCCCCCCCCCCCCCCCCCCCCCCCCCCGCGTGCGATCCCCCCGCCAGCGGAAAAAAAAAACAAAAAAACGAACACAAACGCAAGAACAACACCGAAACCAACCGACCGATCGTCTCTACACCACACCCCCCCCACCACCAAAAAAAAGACAACCTTGCCCCTTCCCCCCCCCCCCCCCCCCCCCTTCCCAGAGTCATGGGTTCCATTGGCACCAAGTGCGGAAAATAAAGCATGAACATGGGCTACAGGGACCTTAACCCGACTCCAAAACCTATCGTGCTTCGTTCCATACCTCACCGCATTCTACAAAAAGGAGCTCAGCCACACCTGCTTCCTACTAAGACGCCAGCATCCTTCGCATGAAAAAGAACGAGTGTACCATGGCACTCGCCAACGGATGCAACACCCACGGCGTCTCGAACTTGACATGCCTCGCTATCGACCTCGCGATGGTCGTCCGCGGCGAACCTTCAGTGAACATGAAGTCGTGCATGAGCTCGTCCGTCAGCCGCTGCACCTTTTCCATCCGGGGGAACATGTCCTTCTCAAACGCCTCGATCCTCTTATCTAGATATCTGGGGGCATCTGCACTTGCATCACTGCTCTCGGCGACGGCGCTGATGATGGCTTTGGCCAGCTTCATCGCATCCTCAAGCGCAACATTGACTCCCTCGCCAGCAAATGGCGTCATCAAGTGCGCCGCATCTCCAATGACTGTCACGCCGCGCCGGTGCGGCCAGGTGAAGCCCACGGGGAGCATATAAAGCGACCTAGGAGTGCACTCCCCCGCAGCATTGATGATCGCCTCGGTGAGCTCCGGAGCCCAGTCCTGATATAAGACCAGAAGCGCCTTCTTGACTGCCTCGAGGTCGTGCGGATCATACCCGCAGACCTCGGGAGACGCCCAGTCCTCCCCGCCGCCGCCAGTGCTCGACGCATATATGCTCAGGCTGCCGTCGCCCATCTGTTGAATCGAGAGACGCTTGCCATCGCTGTTGGCAAAGACGCTACCCCTGTTGGCGAGCTTGTACACTTGAGGAGCCGTCTCGGCCGCGTTCGGGATGCTCATGCCGAATAACTTGATTCCCGTCCACAGAGGCTTGATATCCGGCGCCAGAAGCTTGCGAACCTTGCTCCACGCCCCGTCTGCGCCTACAACCAGATCGAAACCACCAATACTAGTATGTCCAAACACAAGACTGCCGTCCTCTCTGACTTCCTTGAGTCGGTGACCCCATTTAATCATATCCGGCGGAAGAGACTCGGCAAGAATCTCACGCAACTTGGGCCGGTCAATCTCCGGACGCTCCTGCAGCGAGCTGCCGAGCCCCGTCGCGGAATTGACGAACCACGGCTTGTTGTCCTTATCGACGATGGCCATGTACTGGCCGTCGTACCGCGCGTGCTTGAGGAACTCGTCAAAGAGGCCTGCCTCCTTAAGCGCGGCCAGCCCGGTGTCTGTGTGTAGATCCAGACTCCCGCCCTGCGATCGAAAGTTTGGCGAGGCCTCGCTCTCGAAGACGGTGGCTTCGATCTTGGCGAGGTGTAAGAGGCGTGCTAGTAGACATCCTGGCGGGAGATTTGTCAGTTTGCACGCTGACTGGGCAGATCCGTATGAGCGTGGTCGTGGTGTAGTACGGATGTTTTAAAAATAAGCAGCTTACCTGCAGGTCCTGCTCCTATGATTGCTATCTTGGGATTTGACATGGCTGACAAGGGCTATCGGGTGAGTGATGACAGTTCAACCTCACGTAGTTGACGCTCTTAACGGGTGGGTCCAATTAAAGATACTGGGGTAGACAACGCAAGTGCTCTGCTTAATTTGACAGGCTCGAAGTACTTATAACTCGTGTATTGAAGGTCTTGTTTGGCGAGGATAGCGTGGTACATTAGATGTATCTCCCAAGGCAAGACAAACGGAAGGAAGTTCGCGTGGACAGAAGCGTGTTAAGTACATGCCACCGGATTAGTGGTGCCGGAATTGAATCAACGACGTTAGTCTGCCCGTTTGGCAAGCATCGAAGAAGGAGGATACCTAGACGCGGCTCTCTCGCACCTGCATTCGCTAGTACTCAAGCACAAACGCAATAGTCGTTGTCATCACTCGAAAAACATCAGAGAAAGTGTCCAGGAACATGTCGTATGTGGCTAGGGAGGACGGTGGCTTCTTGAGTGGTTGCGTAGAGTCCCAAGATAATTGCTCCGGAATCCCGTTTTACACGAACTCTTAGACTAACAACTTTCCTGCGAAACCCGTTCCACGTTGTAAGTCGCACTAGACATGTAAAAGGCGATGACGCAGCTGAGCATTACAGCCTCAAAATGGTGCAAAGCTTAACGCCGAATAGCCGTGACCTCACAGCCGCAAGATCCGGCTCCAACGAGGCTACTCGTGGTGACAAGCGATAAAGATTTCGTGTTGTGTTGCTGCAGTGAAGTTTGAATATCAGAAAGGGATGCTGCCATCTCATCTTTCCGAGTTCTGAGTGGTCAAGTACCAAAGTACCTGGCTTCGAGGCCTGTGAGGCACAGAGCACCTGAGAAGAGTGGAGACCCGCTCAGCCGTCCAGTGCCGTCCTCGTCGCTTGAGGCTCAGTCTGCCTCAGGCCACAAAGGCATCGAACTCGGAGCTTGCACTTCGGGGAATCCAGAAACCTTCAATTGATCACATCCGCCCGAGCTGACTGCCCCCCCATATAACCTCGTCCATCAACAAAACCAAACAAACCGCCAAAATGGTCTTCGCCTGGAAAGCCGCCGGTATCACGTGAGTTCAATTGACGAACGCCCTTCTCCCGAGCCTTCTTTGCACCCGTTGCAATTGGGCAGCACCCGCGACCAAAGCCGAGAGAGAAAAGGAAGGAAAAAGCTGACCCGGCAACCCCCGATTTCCAGCTACAACCGCTACCTCGCCGTCGCCTCGCGCGTCGTGCGCCGCAGCTTGAAGGAGGACAAGAGACTCATTGCTGAGCGTCGTGGAGAGATGGATCTCCGTTTCGCCAAGTGGGAGGTGAGAAAGCGATCCGAACATATGGCGATGGGCATCGAACAGAATGGCTGACTCCAATGTACCGCAATCGCAGAACGGCAAGCAGGGCGAGGTCAAGAACCTTGCTGAGGCCACCGTCAACGCTCCTCCCCCTTCTTCGTAAATTTCCGAACCGACACACGTGTGAGAGAGACAAAGAGGGAGTTGCATCCGAGGGTTGTCGAGGGATAGATGGGGAATGATGGGGAGTGAAGACACCCTCCCCGGGTACCCGCCGGCTTCAGCTTGACAGTTGAGCTGCTGTATCATATGAAAAACTGGGCATAAAATCTATCAATCGAAATGCCATGCTAAGACTTTGTTGATCGATCTAAATTGAATACGTGCACTGCGAGGGGCCGGTGATGAAATGTTGCGATGTCGGGGGCGGGTTGCGGGTGACCAGCGCGCGCTTTCGCTCGACGTCGGCCAGAATGTTGGGCGTGCTTTCCAGGTTCCCTCCACCCAAATTTGCCCGCCTGCCGGACAAATTCGGTTGTGATCAGTCAATCACTCCATGTTTCCCGTTCCATATACCCGTAATTTGCAACAACACCAAATTCGCAGTTTTCATGTAGAGACAAAAAACGTTACCGTTGCACTTTTATTCTCAACTGCTTGTTGAAAATCATTCCATAAGGGACTTAGGGCAATCATCGTGTTCCCGAATTTACCGGCCTTTTTTTCTCCTTGATGGGCATATCCATGCCCAGGCCAATGCAACTGTGACCTCACTAAAACCTGCACTCAACGCACTCACTCAACCCAAGAGTCTCATGAGGTGCAGTTGCTGATATGGCCATCCCGTCCGGCTTTGGAATGTCTGATGGTAAGGAAATATCCCAGCCCGATCAAGACCCTTTTTTGGCATCACGTTCCACTCACCAATTCTCAAGACATTTCAAGGCTCTCGCTTGAGCTGGACCGCCAACCCCACCCTCCGCCGCCTCCGCCCAAGGCGTCAAACAACGGCATCGTCGCTTTTGATATCACGTCAAAATTCAAGACAGCCGCGGAAAGTAAGCTGCAGAAATCCTACCATAACGAAAACAGGATGTTGGACTGACCGTCTTACGCAGCGCTTGCCCCTGGCGAACTGGTCAAGGATGGCTTCTTCACGTTGTTTGAGTCCGTTGGGGCTCTCGAGGTACGTGGGCCGATGAGGGGTTTGACGGAGACTATGAGGGGCTCCCTACTGACGGCCACCCAGATCATGGACCCGAAGATGGACAGCGGTTGCTTGGAAGCCGAGGATTCGCTAGACGTGGACTATGATGTGACACGCCCTCTTCTCCCTGAGGAGGTTCTTGGCATAATCGACCAGCTGCTCTGCCATGAAGTTAGTATCGCGCCGGTAGAGTCATTTTCTCTCTGCTGACTTGGTTTGCAGATGGCCTG
Organism: Colletotrichum abscissum; assembly: GCF_030869225.1. Lineage (NCBI taxonomy): Eukaryota > Fungi > Ascomycota > Sordariomycetes > Glomerellales > Glomerellaceae > Colletotrichum > Colletotrichum abscissum. The sequence goes on from NW_026850523.1 coordinate 60,582, forward strand.
GCATGTTGGATATCCTCTCTCTCAGACCGTCCTCACAAGCGTATACGTCGAGTCGATTCTCATGCCGAATCCTGCCACCATCGACGACGCGCACTTCATCAGGGATGCCAGCGGCACGCCGCCGGCGCCGATGCATGCCGTTCTTCGAGCATATTGCTTGGGACTCTTAAAGACGTGCGGCAATGTCAACGAGAGGATCAAGAATGAGCATTACTATGAAGTGAGTCTTTTCGCACAGCGACTTGCCTCACCTCCACACACATCCATCTCCTCAGCTAACCAACTGGTATAGGAAGAGGACTTTGTCACAAATACGTATAACAGGATCCTCCTCGATGATTTCAGCGTAGAGTCTGTACGCGATGTCCTCAAGGACGCAAGCTTCATTCTGCGGCAACTATCGGATTCAATACCAAAGGAAACCATAGAGGCCCTCAACAATAGGCTACTCCTCCGATACACGTTCCTCGCAGCCATAGACCACACGCAGTACCGGACAGACCCGGCCCTCATCAGAAGCCCTTGGAAAGAGGCTCTGGATTTGCTTTCTGGTATTAAGAGCACTCATGCGCTCGGAAAGCCCGTGCCTGAGGCTTGTAGTGCGAAACTGCAACGCAAGCTCGCCAGCACGATGCCGCCGCGACCGATTGTCGAGATAAGTTTTGACGACGCCTTTGGGCACCTCACGAAGATGATTAGCGACGGACTGGAAGTTGTGGGAGTGCTCGACTACACCGACGCCATCTGCCTCCAGGTACTTATCTCACAAACACATCCCCATTCTTTTGATCAACTACTCATACAAAAACGTCTAGACCTACGTCACAACCTTCCAAGCGAAGAAGCCCCAGCCCCTCATCTTCGTCCGCACCCTCCTCCAAAGCTTCCTCTTCAAAGACATGCAAGTCCTCGGCCACAAGTCCATCCGCCAGCTCCTCGACGACGACCTCTCCATCGTCTCCCTCCCCAACAGCCCCCTTCTCGACCGCGCCAACGACGACGTCGAGGCCCCGCAGGACCCGCGTGTAGCCATCGCCGACACCATGGAATCCTTCCGCAGGCGCGCCGCCCAGCCTTACCTCGACATCCTCCGCACCTTTTGCCAGAACCGGTGCCGCGTCCGCCGCACCCTGTGCCACATTGTCCGCGACTGGGAGAGCCTCCAGTTCGACGCTGAGGACATCGACCAGGTCCTTCAGGAGCACACCGGCGAGCGGCCCCTCGTGTATCAGTCGGCCGCCGGCCAGCCCGTCGAGCAGTGGTCCCTTCCGCTCTCGTCGTGGGCGTACCTGTACAAGATCAAACAGATGGAGTGGATCGTCCAGCTCGGCTTCGAGCTTGAGGTCTACCAGCCGGACGAGCTGGCCGGCATGTACTGGTACCTCAACTTCCTCGCAAAGAACCGCCTTACACACGTCGAGCGCATAAAATCGTTCGTCGTCCGGAGTCTGAACCAAGCCCGCTCAGGGGCCAGCAACAAATCAACAACATCATCATCGTCCTCTGGGGGCCTCACACCCGTCGCAGAAGCCCAATACACCAAATCCCTCTCCTTCCTCCGCCAAACCCTCCTCGACGCCGCCGCGACAGAAAGCCTCGCCGACGCCCTCTGCTGCCTCTACACCGTCCTCCACCGCCACCACCTCATCACCCCGCCCCCGCGACCCTACAGCACCGACGAGCTCCGCTACGAGCTGCGCATGAAGCCCTTCGCCGCCATCGGCCTGCCCTCGCTCCCGACGTTTGAGGAATACACCGTCGGCACCTCGCAGTCAGACTGCCCGACGCGCGACCTGCTGGAGCTTGCCGACCGGGCTGTGGCGGGCGCGAAAAGGGCGCTGGAGGTGATGAGCAAGTTTTCCGAGGCCGAGGCGTTTTCCGTCGGGTCGCATGATCGGTGGGTGCCGTCGGTGAAGAACGGGCTCAAGGCGTGCATCGCCACGGGGTTGGCCGTGTCGGTTGTGCGAAAGGCGCTGGACAAGTCGGGCGGCGAGGGCGGAGAACTGAAGGTCAAGGCCGAGGTGCCGACTCCTGACAAGTCATATCACGAGTGGTGGATCGTTCCGCGAATCATACCCGTCGCATGAGATTTATATGACTTTTGTTAGAGAAGATATGTGGCACATGAGAAGTAGATATGTGGTGGATTATTGATATCCTACTTTCCAAGAGAAAAAAAAAACAAATTCATAGAATACACCCACCCACCCCCTTTCCAAAGATGCCGGGATTCATGTGAGACCTAAATCCAAAGTAATCCCATGTGTCCGTTCAACGCTTTATCCAACCCGTTTTTTGACCCCCGTGTTGATATTCCCACATAAAAATCAATACAGGTTCTTGTCTCGTCATAAAAAATGACTGCTTGCTTGCATATACGCTGAGCGGCTCACGCTGATATGCGCACTTGTTGCCTCTAGCTTACTTGTGTCTACATATATATGCTGGTATGTCCCATCCCTCCACCTACCCCGATGTCATGTTGTTTGACTCGGAGCGGGGGAGGGGTAAGTCGGGATCTTCTTTGGACGTGAATTTTACGCGCGCTTCTTGGCGGCAATCGACCTGAGCTTCACGGTCTGCTCGTAGAGAACATCCTTGAAGGCAAAGAGCAATGCGGCGGTCAACACACTCTGGGTGACCTTGGGGCCGATACCTGTGAAAAAAAAGAAAAAAGTCAGCATTGCAGAACCGAAAAAAGGGGGGGGACACCATCTCGGAACGACATCCGAGGTAATCACTCACCCTTGTAGAGACCGGCGTATCCCTCCTCGCGGATGACCCTGCTAATGGCCTGGGACATGCCCTCCTTCTTCTCGCCGTTGCCGGCGACGTGCATCTGGCTCTTGACCGTGATGTACGGGTAGGTGACCGAGGTCGCAAACAGCTTGCCCGCGGCGCCTAGGAAGAAGGCAATGGTCGGCGTGACCCGCCTCTTCTTCTCAACCGTGTTCTTCATCTGCTCAAAGAGGGTGTACTGCAGGATGGGGTTGATGACGAGCACCAGCGCCGGGATGACGCCGTTGAAGAGCGCCTGTGGTCCCTCATTCTTGAGGAGCGCCAGGAGGGTGCCGATGGTCGAGGGCGCCTTCTTGGGCTTCGCGGCCTGGGCCTCCTCGTCGCCGGTGGTGCTGACATCCTTGCCCTTGCCGCCGCGGGTGGTCATGCGGGTGTTGACGACCCAGATGGGGTTCGTGATGATGACGGTCGCGGAGCCGGCGATGGCGCCGGCGATCATGGACTCGACGGTCGTGAGCTTCTTGCTGGCGCGACCGGCCTTCTCGGCGGCGGCCTCGAAGAAGGCGCGGGTCCACTCGTACCAGTAGTAGTAGACGAAGTTGGTGACGCTGATGCCGAAGAGAGCGGATTCGAGGCCCGAGTAGAGGCCCGAGACGCCCTCGCGGGCCACGATCTTCTGGACGGCCGTGAGGAAGGCCGAGTCGGCGCGCTTCGATTCGACTTGGGCTCGGGTGGAGAGGGTGATGAGAGGGTAGCTGTTGGCGCGGGTGCGCGCGGATTAGAAGAGTGTCTCTTGGGGTATAAGACAGGAGGGGGGAGGGTTGTGGTGGCCTTACGTCAAGGCCATGGAGAGGAGACCGCCGCCGGCACCGGCGAGGGCGTGGGCGACATTGTCGTTTTGGGGGAGGACTGGCTTCGACATGGTTGCTTGCGAATTGGGGTTGAGGTTGAGTGGATGGTGGGTGTGGTGTCGTGGTATAAGTTCGTGGGCAAAAAGGTTCGATAGATGAGACGATGATATTATCGATTCAAAACTGATGCTGCATCCAAACGCGGGTGACGATGGGGTGTAGATGGTATCGTTGCGACGGTTGTAGTAATAATAATAATGGCAGTGGTAGGAAAGGTTGCTGCTGACTGGCCCTATACCATCTCAAACAAGAACGTTCGGTCCCTTTTGGGTTCTGGGGAGCCGAGGTCAAGCACGTTTTCAATGCCGAAGGGGGGGGGGGGGTCGGAGGGATTGAGGGAGGGCAGTGATGGGCGTCGTCGTCTGCCGCTAAGAACCTTAACCCCAGTTATGTCATTACCTGCCGTGCTATATATTTCATGCGCGCGATCACAGGACAAGGGGGATGACAAAGGGGTCGCATGTGATGGGGCTCCTCCCCAGAAGCCTGGCACCGTGGCACGCCTGGCACGGCCTGGGAATCCGGGTCCCTTCGGGAGCTCGTGGGGTCGGAGCTATTTCGGGGCCCGGGAAGATATGCTTCATTTGGGAAGAAAATACGCTTCCCATCTTCTTTTCTTACTTGTGTTTCTTTCTAATGATCAAGCACACAGTTGATATAACATCTGAACAGAAGGAAAGCATCAGAAGAGTCGGAGCCATGTAGCAGTATGATCATGAACAGGAATGTTGTATAAGGCGGGAGACATTGTACCTAGTGATTTCTACCCGGCAATGCCTCGGCACCGGTTCCGTTGGGATGTAAGCCAGCCAAGGTCCATTTGAAGAAACGGAAGTACTGCCGAGCATCAAGGGAGAGAATGCCTATCGCATTTGCCTGATAGACCAGGGTAAAAAATCCGATCATGACAGCTTCGCGACCCTCTTTCCTTGAGATAAGGCAAGGGCATCAAAGGCACCCACCATCAGCGTCCGTACTTATTCAAGGGCGCATCAGCTAACTCTTCTCGACGAAGCTGACGAGGGATCTTTTCACGGACTGGGAATCTGGGTGGGCCACCTCAAAGAGCGGGACAGATCGGAACAGCGGGGAAAAGTTGTTCCCCTGTCATCGCAACCTCAATGGCGTTGGCTGACGGGACGGGACCCCCGCAACCGAGGGGCTGAGCTAAGCCCAATCTGGGACTAAGTAAACAAAACAGATTTGACAACCCAAGTGGCCAGGCCCGACCGTCCCTCTGTGCAGACTGCAGCTCGCATGTACACGGCCACACCACTTCGCGACGACACTTATCCAATGCATAGAATTTGACATATTTCTATTGCTGGTTTCACACGAAGGCCATTGAGCCTAGTTTTTCGTCGTCGTTTCTTCTTTCTTTCGTAGAAAAGTCTATGCGACAAACATAGCGCGCGGCCTTTTTTTTTTTTTTGGTCCTTTTTGCCATTCGCGCATTTCTCAAAATGGCGACGCCACGGCCTAGAGGCGGTAGCGACGAGCTGCTTTCGTCGCCAGACCCGCTCAACGACACCGTCTCCTCCGCCCTCTACCCTTCATCACGTCGCGTAACTCGAAGTCAGAGATCACAACGTCTATTCTCCCTCGGCGGCAGTAGCACTTCGCCTAGAAAGCAAATGTTTGAGCTCGAGGTTGGCGACGACCGTCAGCCGAAACGGCTGCTAGTGACCGTTGAAGCCGAGGGCGATTACGAGAATGTCGGTGTCGGGAATGTTGGGCGCAGATTGTTCAACGCAGACACACCCACCCTTAGCCGCGGCGCATACACAACAACAGTTCCTCTGGCTGGTGATAGGAAGAACACGGCCGTCAAGACACCCGCGCGGAGAGGTCGACCTCCCAAATCCGCCGGAACGCCTAAGACCGGTACGGCGACGAAGAGGAGGGCCACAGCTTCTCCACGAAAGACACCAAGACAAGTCCGCAGAGTCAAGACCATTACCGATTCAGATGGCTTAGAAACCGATATCACCATTCAAGGCACACCGAGATCAACAACCCGTCCCAGACGGGCCACCAGTCGTCAACCGCGCGAAGTTTCCCAAGACCCGGCGCCCTCTACGATACCCCCCAGCACAACCCGGCGTCGCGGCCGCCCAAAGCGCGTCGAGTTTTCCGATCAACCTGTGGAAACGGTCGAGGACGATATCGACCTTGATGGCGTGGCGCCTTCTGACGACGGTCTCGCAGCGAGCATGGAAGACATGATTGTAGACGATCCTACCCCAAGGCGAGAGCTCCCCACGAACCCGATGCCGGAATCCGAACCAGATATCTGGATGCAAACAATGTCAGACCAAGCAACACCGCGCGCATCAACACAAGACAACCCAATCGCCCTCAGTCCGACACCAGCTTATATGCAAGATAAGAGCCCGACACCATCTGAACAGCTTCATTCAGAGTCTGAGAACGAACCCGCATACAACGAATACGATTTCGCACCGGGTGCGCCTAGCGACATTTCATCACTCATTGGCGACAACGATGGCAATGACGAACTCCGCGACCAGGATACTGTTGCTCAAGGCGAAGATTTCAGTATGATTTTCGCCAACTCTATCCCCTCCATGAGGGGCCACATGAGCATGCACGACCTTCGCTCAGAAGATGTCGGTGAAGAGACTGGCTTGATCGTCAACCAGACCCTCGAGACTTTAAGGCGAAGCGGTGCCCTGCATGTTGACGATGATGAGGATGAGATCGAAAGTATCCCCGCCAAGCAATCCTCGCCAGTACAAAATCCTCCAGCTCAAGAGGAGGAGGTTCAGTTGCAGAAGGAGAATGAAGCGCATGTGGACCCCATCGTGGCCACAGAGGCTGAAGAAATCGAATCTCCAGTCGCCCTTCCGTCGTTGCCTCGTCCCGATCTCCCACCTCCGTCTCTCGCATTCAAGGAGACGTCACCGAGCAGAGGGTATCAGTCGCCAGGCCGAGCTAGAAGCAGTCCTCGACGCAAGCCTATCCCGCTTAGCAGACAGCTTATGGAGTCCAAGGTCAAGCAGATGGATGCGGAGAACTCGAGGCTGGAGGAATCGAGAATGGACACCTCGCAGATTGACAACTCGTTTTCCAGCGTACCCTCAAGAGTTTTGGCTGCAGCGACACCCGGTGCTAAGAGCATCCGGCGGAGCTCGATGGTGAATGAGGAGATGTCTGTCATGTACGAAGACGACTTCTCTGAGATTCCGGAAGCCTACTTGGAAGCTGCTACGCCTGGGAGGCCGAAGCTACCTGGAGTCAATGACCTTGAGACGCAGCACGAAATCGAGCAAGAGATTGGGCGAGAGGCCGATGTCTCTCAGGCACGCGAGGAGACCTTGATGGACGAAGTACACGATGACACCGTTATGAACGAGGCACAGGAAGAAACCGTCATGAATGAAGCATACGAAGAAACAATTATGAACGAGGCACCAGAAGAAGATCAGGGGGAAGAGGACGCCGAGGCTGAAGAAGCAGAAGAGGCAGAGGAAGAGGCTCGTAAGAGTTCACCCAAGTCCGCAGCCCCATCTATTGCGAGTGTTTCTTACACTCGATCAGACTCAGCCAGAATGCCGACACCAGACGATACGCCCTCTCCCGCCGAAGTTCCTGTCCCTCAGTCAGACGCCAAGACCATCGAAGCGGCCCAAAGTTCGCCGACAGCTGCGTATTCTCAGTTGCCCGAAGAAGCAAACTCTGATCTTCCGGTCCCGGACCTGACGGTTGGTCTTCCTGCGGCCTCCAATGAGTATATCACGCCCGTTGCCCCTGTCTCGTCCCCAATTCCATCGCCCGATGTCAACCTCTTGGCGCCTCGGGCAGCATCGCCAGACAACGGAATTCGCCCTACGCTATCTCCTATTGTGAGGGCTGGACGAGCTCTGCAGAGCGTCACGTCTGATGCTTCATCGCCTCCCCGCCAAAACTCTCTCGGTAGCCCTTTCAGGCCTACGACAAGCAGCAGTCAGCCTCAGTCTGCCGCGAAATCGACTCGCAGCTGGACTCAGCCATTGTCCAACTTGATTCAGGCCGGAGCTCAATTCTTTGGTTCCCCGACCCGCGCCGCAGCACAACCTCAGCCTCAACCCCTTGCGCCGCAATTAACAGGAGAGCCGTTTGATGACCCATTCGGCCCCGAGAACGACCACACTGGCCAGCCCAGCTTTATGGAGGCCTTGAGTAAGAGTATGCGGACGTCTCCCGCCAGAGAAGAACCCGAGGTCTCGTTCTCAATGTCGGGATCGCTTCAAGTCGCTCCAGGCGATGAAGCCGATGAGATGAGCTGGATGCAAGAGGCTCCTGCCCCACGCGAACAGCCCTTCGCCCAGTCGCGCTCCTTCCATTCTAGTACGAACACAGCTTCTAGGTCAATGCACAGTCGGCGACAGAGTTTTGAGATTAGTCTCGTTAGTCCAGATCGTGCCGAGGACACTGAAGTTGAGGAAGAGCAGCCCGGAGCAGAAGATGAGGAGGAGGATGATGATATTTGGGCGGTAGAAGCATCGCGTCCGGCTTCGAACGGAGGCCGTCAACAGTCTTTTGCGAAGCGATCAGCACCGTCTATCCCTCCCAGGCGCACAGCTCTTCCTAGCCCCTGGCAGAAACCCGCCGAGCCTACCCCCAAGCAGACGCTGTTCACGCCGGCGGTGTCACGAAACCGCAAGTTAGAGTTTGTAGACGGCGAAGTCGAGGACTTCTCGATGCTTTCTCAACAACAGAGCCGTCAGAAGCAGATCCCTCAAAAGGCGTTTGAGGTTGCTCAGAGGTCGTCCGCCAAGAAGGATCTGGCTGCCTTCTTCTCTTCTCCCAATCTCCTACCTGGAGCAGAGGGCGTCAAGGACGTCTTGGACAAGAAGCGACTGAATCTCCAAGGTGCTGCTCAGCGCCCTGAGCGGCTTGATGCCGGCCTCGAGACAAACTCCATGTTCCCATCTGTCCCGCAGAAGGCTTTTGCCCCTTCCGCCAGCGGGCGTTCGGATTTGTTCTCGCCCGCCAAGCCTTCGGCGACCAAGTCTATCGCTGACACGTACGACTACTCGGATCCCGTATCGGCTATCAAGCCGTCAGTACTCGGGAAGTCGGTCATGGATACCCGTCGCGAGCTGTTCGCGTCAACGAACCTCCGCAGTAGCACCAGACACCGGTCCGAGATCCCAGACTCTCAGCCCAACATGTCCGACGAGGTATCGTTCCCCTCTGTACCGCAGAAGAAGAACTTTACGCCCAACGTGGGGGCCCAAAAGAACACCCATAACAACCTCTTCAGCAAGGCCCCCTCGGCGGCGCCGGTGCCTTCGTTGACACCGGTGCGGATGCAGCTCACGCGCGCCGACATCCAGAAGTGGCAGGAGAGTAGTGCCTCCGCCATTGCAGAAAGCTCGCCCACTGCAGCCGAGTCCAAGTCGGTGTCAGAGTCCGAGTCGGAGCAGCGCGCCCGCGTCCTCCGGCCGTTGCCCGACAGGAACATGTCGCCGACAAAGTCGTGCCTGCGATCCCCGCTGAAGCCCCGCACGCCGGGCCGCGTCGTCGAGTTCACAAGCAGCGTCCTCTCGCCCCTCGCGCAAGCCCAGGTCCGCGCGGAGCGGCGGTTGTCTGCTAGTTCTAGCGGTAGCGCCGCTGCTGCGCAGCAACAGCAGCAGCAGCGCATCGCTGCCATTATGGAGGAGGAAGACAAGGAGAATGGTGATGTTGCCGGTGCTGAAGCCACCGTCGTTGAGGAAGACGAGGAGATGAACGGGGACATGGATGTCTCCATGACCGACGCACCACAATTAATGAACGATGTCCAAAAATCAGCACTCGTCGAAGAGCAAGAACCCCAGCGTCTGTCGCAGACAATGTGGTCGCGCGACCACTGGCTGCTCCTAGACGACATCATCCAGCTACGCCGCGAGGGCGCCTTTGACTTTGAGTTCCCCGACGACTTCACCAGCAAGTCGGCCTGGCTACTCGGCCGGTCCGTCAACTCGCACGGCGCCAGCTTGAAGCTGGAGCAGTGGCACCTCGACGTCGTGGACGCGTTCCAGGCCGAGGTGGGCGTGTGGAGCGAGGAGGCGCTCGCCAAGAGGGTGTTTTCGCTCATTGTTGGGGAGGAGCTTAGGAGGCAGGGGAAGGCTCCCAAGGCTCCTTCGGTTCGGTTTTCGTAAATGGTGTGCATGCGTATTCATGACGGTGATTGGGGAAGTGCGCGTGTGCATATTGGGCGTTTTCAATTTGGGAAAGTGTCCTGCTTAGTGTTGCAGGGCATATGATTTTCACGACAGTCTCATGCTTAATGAGTGTGTATACAAGCTCTCACCACGTTTATAAGGGGGAGGTTTGGGAGGCTGGGCGTCACAGGGCATCGTTATGTTTGATTTTTGTTTCTTGTCTTCATTGGTCACTCGGGCACCTCGCCCGCAAAACTGTTAGGATACCACTTCATCAGAATGAATTTCTGTCTCATGCACCGCCGGCATTCGTGTCTATGGTAATAGTACAGTCCCAAATCCATTCCGCTTTGCCAACCCTGGACGCCAGCCTTTGTCATCTACTCGAGCATAGAGGCCTGGTTGGTGTAGAGAACATCCACCACGCTGCTCAGCTTCTCAACCGTAGCCAGGGCGTGGTCGTATGCGCTGTCGCGCTCAGTCTCGTCGAAGATGATGAGGCATCCCGCGCCCTGGTCCAACACACCGATGATGACCTTGTCCAGGATCATCTGAGAGAGCTTGCGCTCCACCTGTTGCGTGTCGAGGCCAACCATCTTTGCGATGTGGCTGATCTCGACACGGGAGAACGGCTCGATGACCTTGATAAGGTTTTGTTCCAACATGGCGTCGTACAGACGTCGCAGGTGGTTGCGGATGAAGGCGTCGCTGCCGAGCTGCTCACGGTAAGACTGAAGGGCCTGCTCGTACTCCTCCAAGGACCGGTTTGAGTGCGCACGGGCAACGGCCTTCATAGCTTCGAGGTTCTTGCTGGCGTACTTCTGTGCCTGCTTGGACGTCATCAGGTTGTTGACGTCGTCGGCCAAGTTCAACATGATCTTGCACAGAAGCATGTACTGGAGAGCGGCAGTGGCCTTGACTGACTCGTCCTGGGTGTGGTAGCCATCGAGGGCCTCGATGAAGTAGGAGAAGGCGGTGTTGAAGTCTTTGTCTTCGGCGTGGAGCATACCGCTCTGCATATCGAGGTGGGCTTGAAGAAGAGGCGGGGTGTAGACGGAGGCGGCGCTCGTGCGGGCGCTGGTGAGGGCGGCGCGGGCTTTGGGGATGTTGCCGAGGGCGTGGTAGACGCGCGACTCGAGGAGCTGGACTTCGACGAGGACAAGCTTGTCGTCCAGGCGCTTGAGCTCGCGGAGGAGACCGTTGATGAGTGTGAGTGCGTCGTAGTAGGATTGCTTCTGCATGAGGAGAGCGACCAGGCGGGTCTCGAGGTTCTGGCGCAGGAAGCTGCGGCGCTCCGAAGTTGCCCATTCTATACATGACTTGGTAACTGCGATCTGGATATCGGTACTGCCCTCAATCTTCTCGAAGAGGTCAAGCAGGGAGCGGACTGGAGGGGTCCTAGTTAGTCACGCCGTTCTTTCACAGCTGGGAAGAACATCAAATTGAATCCATACCGAGCTTTGCTGTCTTTGCCTTGGCGAATGAAGACAGGGTTGTCCGGCTTTTTGTGATCAGGTCGACGAGCTCCTGCGTCTTCCTAAGCGGGTTGTTAGCAAACATGGGGCCCCCACGATGTCATCACCGGACCAAGGAGGGGCTCACTTCTCATCCCGATACAACTCTCCCAAACCAAGCAACGCCGTCTCGTACTCCTTTACCGCAGCATCGGAGGTTGCGGAGGAAGGGGGCTGAGAGATGATTTCCTTGTAGAGCTGCTCTGCCTTTCTGGGATCTGTCTTGGCCACCTTCTGTGCCTCCTGCACTCTCGCCGATTCGCCCTGAGCCATCCTGACTGATTGATTTGACGTCGAATCGGATATGGTGGGTTCGAATTGGATTGCTGAATTGAGCTCGTGTGTCGTCGGTGTTGTTGAGTGGTGGTTTGCAGAAAGATCGCCGGATTCGTGGTGGGTTGCAGGTAGCTTGGTGCAGTGTCAAGAGCTCCAGCCGCCGCCTTCAGACAGGTCCAGGTTGCCATGACCGACGCAAGCAAGCCCGGCCGGCCAGCACCTTCGGTGGGCTGAAGGGCAGGGGCCACACGGACCGAGATTGATCCGCTACCTTATCTGATTGGCAATTATCCTCCGATAAGTCCCCACCCCCACTTAAATTTTTGGGAGAGAAGTTCTGTGAGACTTTCAGAGCCATCGAGGATTCTATGGTCAAGCAAGACATAGCATCGCGCCCGCCAACATGAAGATCAAGGCCATTTCTCGGAGCGTGGAGGCCTACCAGCCTCCAGGCGCAAACGCGCAAAAGCTTCCTCGGTAATTATAGGCCAGTGGCATCCGCAGACCTTGGCTAATCGCAATGCAGCAACCTCGATCCCGCCCAGCACCCTATGGAGCGCGCCAGAGAGTAAGTAGGCTTCGCCACATGCTGCGATCCAAGCTGACGAAGGAATACAGGTACACCAAAGCCCTGAACGCTGTCAAGCTCGAGCGCATGCATGCCGCACCTTTCATCGGACAGATGGGCAGCGGCCATGTCGAAGGAGTACGTCCAAAACGAAAAGCAGAACGCCTATTGTCCCCGATTTCTAACAACTGAACCAGGTTTACTCGATGGCCAAAGATCCGAACTCTCTCAAGCACATGGCATCGGCCAGTGCCGACGGTGTGATCAAAGCTTTCGACCTGACGAGCCGAGCCGAGATTTGGCAGACGAAGAGCGCCCATTCCAACATCGTACGAAGTCTCTGCTGGACGAAGGACGGAAAGCTTCTGAGTGCTGCGGCGGACAAGACCATCAAACTCTGGGATCCCTACAACACGCCTGGCGATTCTCCGCCGATCTCCTCATGGCTGGGTACGAATGGTTTCCTCAGCTTGTCCCACCACCGAACGCGAAACGCCTTTGCAGCCTCGTCTTCCTCCAGTGAGATCGCTATTTACGACCTCGAGCGACAGAGTGCGGCGCCCGAGGTGCTGCGCTGGCCGAACGCGACCGACTCTATCAACTGTGTTTCCTTTAACCAGGTCGAGCAATCCGTTCTAGGAAGTACAGGCGACGACAGGAGTATCGTCCTCTGGGACGTCCGTACTGCGATGCCCTTGACCAAGACGACGATGACGTTTACCTGCAACTCTCTCGCCTGGAACCCGATGGAAGCCTTCAACTTTGTCGTTGGTAGCGAAGACCATAACTGCTACGTAAGTCATCTCAAAGCTAGTCTACCCCTGAACATACAGTTAACGAGAATCAGATGTTCGACATGCGCAAGATGGACAGAGCGCTCAACGTCTTCAAGGGCCACGTTGCCGCCGTCATGAGCGTCGAGTTTAGCCCGACAGGTGAAGAATTGGTTTCCGGATCTTACGACCGAACAGTGCGCATCTGGAACCGCGATCAAGGACACTCCCGCGACATGTACCACACCAAGCGCATGCAGAGGGTGTTCAGCACCATGTTCTCCCCCGATTCGAAGTATGTTCTCAGTGGTTCCGACGACGGTAACGTCCGTGTCTGGAGAAGCAACGCCACGGACAGATCAGGCATCCGATCCGCCAAGCAGAGACAGGCGCTCGAGTACAATGAGGCCCTGGTTGAGCGATATAGCCACATGCCGGAGGTCAGACGTATCAAGAAGCACCGTCACCTGCCCAAGGTTATCAAGAAGGCGGGCGAGATCAAGAACATTGAGCTCTCGTCAATCAAGAGGCGCGAGGAGAACGAGCGCAGGCACACCAAGAAGCAGTTCGAGAGGCGGAAGGGCGAGAGAGAAAAGCAGATCTTGGCCCGGGAGAAGTAGGCGCATTCTGGGCTTGCCACTTTTGGCGTTATTTCTTTGCATTGTTCGGCGTTGGGGCGGCTTGTTATGTCCATGTAAAAAGGAAAAGGGGGAATAGTCGTGTGAAAAGTGCAACTTAGATAGGGTTATACCACGGATCAACTCGTTTGGTCAAAAGAATGTAGCAATGATCATGAAATATAATCATGAAGTAGACTTATTAATTCCGTTCATTTGATCATGATTAGGTACGTGCTGAAGCATGCAAACTTGCGTCCCTGGCCTCCCCTCCGCGCCCTCTCGGTTGACCGACATGTCCGCCGGGCTCGGATAAGCTTAAGACAGCTTGACGGCGGCGCTGACGGGAGCGGGGTCTCGGCTCGTCTGGCCGTGGAAGATGGGCGGCTGCCAGGGGCTCCGGGGTGTTTTAGTGGTCGTCCCACCAAGGGTTTCCAGGGGAAGCTGCCACCAGGGAGGGGCCCCTAGGACGCTTGGCCACCGTTTCAACGCCTCAGATCCATCCACATGTGACGAGTTCCCGCCAGAGCGTCAAGCTCCCTTGGTGGCCCAATTGAGGTTTGGCTGTGCGCTTCTTCGTCTCATCTTTGTGCGTTTTTTCCACTTCCAACGCTGGACGACACATCTTCGCTTTTTTCCGAATCTCTTCTTTTCATACTCTCATCCTAATTTTCCGAATCTGTACAGAGTGCGACCCCTATACAATCTCTCTTAATAATCGAACTCTCGAAACGACATAGAGCTCCTACACTGCTCGACCCCTCGCACCACCACCACCACGACCGTTACCACCAGCCATCCTCCCCCAGACGTCCGCGATGGAATACCCACGCCCACCCCAAAGCGACTCGTGGTTCGCGCCGCTCTCCCTCGACCTCCTCGTCAAGGTCTTCAAAATCACCTTCTTTCACCCCTTCGTCTCGTGGATCATCCCCCTCTGCTTCCGCGCCCAAGCCCTCCGCTGGGATGCCCCGCCCATGCTCGTGTCCATCGCCTGGGCATGCTTCATCACCGTCTGCTGGATCGCGCAAGCGGTCAACCTGCGCATCGCCTACGGCCTGCCGCGCGAGGTCGATCTCACCGAGGAGGTAATCGTCATCACGGGTGGCGCCAGCGGCCTGGGTCTCCTCATTGCCGAGGTGTACGGCATGCGCGGCGCGACCGTGGCGGTGTTGGACGTAAATGACATGGAGAACGGCGAAGCGCGGGGCGTGACCTTCTACAAGTGCGATGTGACAGACAAGGCGCAAGTTGCGAGGGTTGCGGCGCAGATTGAGAGAGATGTGAGTTTACCAACCGCGTACAAGGCCGAAATGCGCCATTACAGACACAGAAAGACTAACCCTCCTCCAGCTCGGCACCCCAACCGTCCTTATCAACAACGCCGCCATCGTTAAGGGCAAGTCCCTCCTCGACCTCGAGTTCGAGGAGATTGAAAAGTCCATCACCACGAACCTGACCGCACACTTCTACACCCTAAAGACCTTCCTCCCGCCCATGATCCGCGGCGGCAACGGCGGCACCATCGTCACAATGTCCTCGGTCCTCGGCCACCTCGGCGCCGCCTCCCTGACAGACTACGCCGCCGCCAAGGCCGGCGTCACGGCCCTGCACAAGTCACTGACCGCCGAGCTCGCCGCCTCCCACCCGGAGATCCGCACCATCCTCGTCGAGCCGGGCCAGCTGTCGACCCCCCTCTTCTACGGCGTGCAGACCCCGCACGCCTTTGTCGCGCCCGTCGTCGAGCCCGTCGACGTCTGCAAGGAGGTCATTGCCGCCATCGACGCCGGCAAGAGCGCGCACGTCGCGATGCCGCTGTACGCGAGGTGGATTCACTGGTACAACGTACTCCCCGTCGCCGTCCAGCAGATTGCGAGAAAGGTTGCGCGTGTGGATACTTCCATGCAGACGTTTATCGGCAGGCAAGAGCGGGGGATGAGCGAGAAGAACGGGAGTCTGATCTAGATCTATGTTTGTTGATTTTTATGTTTTCCTGCACAAATATCCATGGAAATTCCTGCGGTGCCGGCACCGAGTGTGGTTTTCTCTGTAATGCCAACAAGAGGCGGGACATATAAACACGTTTAAAGTCTCAGGACAATTATGAATAAAACAATACTATAATTTCAAAAGAGCATATCTTGAATTTGATCAACCTCGAGTCACTCAAGTGCTTGCCTCCTTGTCTCCCGAGCCGGACAGGTCCTGGGCGGGCGATACCCTGTTCAGCCCGTCGAGTTTCTTATACGTCAGAGCATCGAGGTCGACTCCGTCGAGGGCACGCGCCTACCTCTTCCGATTAGCTTTCCTACCACAGGGAACAGTGTAAGAGGGAAGGAGGGAGGCGGAGTAGGACAAAGAGGGGAAATCTCGTACACTGATGCCATAATAGTCCTCCTCCAGAAAGTCAATCCCCAAACTCGATCCGCAGGCACCACAAAACATCTGGTCCTTGGTCTTGGTGTTGAACCGGTAATTCGTGCACTTTTCGCGCGAGCCGTTGTGCCATGTGACGTCCTTCTTATTTGGGTCTTGTTTTTTTCAAAGTCACAGAGTGTCAGTCATAGCCTTATGCGTTCATGTATTATGACCCCAAAGATACCTCCATGATTGGGTATGAGGCGTCGTAGGGAGGGTGTTTGAGGTAATGATATCCTGGACTCTAATCTTGAGATGGAGTGGGTGTGAGAGTGAAGGATAACTCACAGATGAGGAGGTACCCGCTACGCCGGCAGATGGAGCAGTTGCAGTTGAGGACCTTGTACCCGTCCTCCAGCGGCGGCGAGAGCGTGAGAGAGAACTTGATGGCACCGCAGTGGCAGCTTGCGTCGTACGTCTTTGACGGCTTGGGGGCTTCTTCTGACGACATTGTTCTTATTCCCGAGATGGCTCTGACTGTTATGATTTCGAGTTTTGGGGCCGATGAGTCTGAATGAGAGTTGGAATGAGTTTAGGATCTTTGGTTAGATTTGGCCTTTGCTATTGTGTTAGACGTGGTGCGACATTGAGTGTGAGTGAAGAGTGAGGTGTGAGTGGTGGTGGTGGTGGTGATGGTGACATGACGCTGCTTACTTAACCAGCTCACAAGTGGTTCAGGACTCGCTTACCTGACTTGAGTATGTCGACAGTGGGCTCTGAAGAGGGAACTTCAGAAAGTGGCTTACAGGGGCAAGATTGGGAGGTTCCTAGAGATAGAATGAAACTACCCTAAAGGCTCAATGAAGGAGAGAGGTCTATATAGACGTGAAATTACTAATAAACTCGAGCCATAAGACACGGAGAGGAGGGGTCGTAGAAGGATCCGTTAACAACAAGTGTAAGAGCTACCTGAACCCAGCTTATCAAAAACACAGCCACATATTTCCCCTCACTCTTTTCATTTCCCATTCCGTTTGAGTGTAAGCATTACTCTCCCGTAGCGTTAGACCCAGCCTGTAAGATCACAGGCTTGGCTGAGGGAGAGGTAGCCACTTCACACGGAGCGAACTGGGGCCGCACCCCGTGAACTTCACCATGTACAGGCAGTATCTAATTGCACCAAACTTCAGCTCTTCTGTACGTCGAGTTGTCAATATAGATTGGTATGGATAGGTGGACGGGTACAGAAATAGACGGGCAACGGGATCCATCGTCCGGCATCGTTCGACCTGCCGCATCGGGCCATGTCACCGCGACGTGCGCCTTGCGAATGGGGGATCCAAAAGATGCGGGCAAGGGTCCCGACACTAAGGTACGGACGCCACCACATGGGACCTGGGCTGAGATGCCGATTTGCGGGGTCTTGGCATAATGTGGTCACCATAAAGTCTGAAATATCATTGACGTGCTTTTAATTGGCGAGAAGAATGGTGAGGATTAGTGAGGTTTTTTTGCAAGTATGTTTGTATCACAGAGAAGAGCAGCACAGAGCACCTTGTGGGGGCCGCATAACTTGAGAATACTGAGGTTGTTCAATTTTTGTTGTATTAAGTTGTTGATTGGGGGGTGTGATTAATCGTAAAAGGCTACGGTAAGGTTTGCGTAAGGCAAAAAAGATTTTGTGGTATCAGATGAACGATGCTCGTCATAAACATCTTTAAACAAGAGATGAAAAACCCCGGCTCAAATTTTTCCCCGCCTCCATGGTATCATCAAATTTCAAAGACCACATGAAACAAGACAGATTCGTGTCTTTATATATACGAGGATAAAAGTGCGTGGTAGAATCGCAATATGCTGGGGTAGATTCGGATGGTAAGCGTCTGAGATGACTTTTCACACAGCATTTTCAGCCTTGTCGCCGCTCGTCCTAGCTCTGCTCGCTTCCATCGCGGCAATGGACGGCGGCTTCTCGTTGTCCTGGTGGTGGCTGGTGTGTCCATTGCTCAGCGGCGCAGGCGCCAGGTCCTCCTCATCAGGCTCGTCGGCGGGCGCGGCGAAAGTCGGGGCGTACGCGGACTTGGCGCGGATCTTGTGGCCCCAAATGTAGAAGATGACGGGGATTGGCACGAGGGCGATGGCGACGCAGCCCAGCAAGGTCGAGGCCCACTGGATGCCCATGCCGTTGAACATGTAGCTCGCGAACAGCGGGAAGCCGGCGCCGCAGAGGGAGCGGAGGAAGGTGTTGCCGGCGATGGCGGAGGCGGCAAACATGAGGTAGGCGTCGACGAGGTAGTTGAGGGCCTGGAGGAAGATGGACATGAGGCCGAAGCCGGTGAAGAGGCCGCTGAGGGTGGGCACGATCCAGTGGACGTCGGCGCGGTAGCCGGACCAGCCGAACCAGAAGATGCCGATGGCGAAGAAGACGCCGCCGGCGATGACGCTGGGGAGACGCCACTCGGGGATGGGCACGCCGTTGTTGGCCTTGAGCTTGCGGAGGTACCACGGCTGCTGGAGGAGAACGGTGACGCCGGCGATGAGCTGGCCAGTGATCATGCCGAAGAAGGTGAGACCCGACTGGCCCGCGCCGAAGCCGTGAACGCCGCGGAAGACGAAGGGGTAGGCGGTGAGGAAGAGGTAGAGCAGGCCGTAGATGAAGGCCATGTAGACGGACAAGGCGGTGACGATGGGCTCGCCAAAGAGGAGGCGCATCGGGCGGGAAAAGTTCTTGTTGACGAGTTCCTTAAAGTCGATTTCGATTTCCTCCTGCTTGGCGTGGATGCCCCAGTTGCGGGTGCGGCGGCGCAGCTCCGAGGCCTTGCTGACGAGGATGACGGGCGGGTACGTCTCCTCGAGGAAGAAGAGGTCGAGGAAGAAGGCGAGGAAGCCCATGAAGGAGGGGATGTACTCGGTCCAGCGCCAGCCGAGGTGCGACTCGACGATGAAGCCGCCGATAAAGGGCGCCAGAAGTGGGCCGGTGAAGACGGCCATGGAGAAGACGGTGATGGCGGTGCCGCGGGTGCGGTTGTCAAACATGTCGGAGAAGACAGCGGCGACGACGGCCAGGGGGCACGCGCCGAAAAAGCCGGCGAAGAAGCGGCATATCAAGATGGTCTGGAGGTCCTTGGCGACGGCGCAGCTGATTGTGAAGATGGAGAAGCCAAACATGGAGAGGACGAGGGGTAGTCGGCGGCCCCTCAGCTCGGAAAGGGGCGCCCAGAGTGTTGGGCCGAAGGCGAAGCCAAGGACGTAAAAGGAGACGCCGAGGGTGCCGACAGTCGCGGAGACGTTGTATTCTGTCGCGATGACTTGCGTCGCTGCTGAAAAGATACTCGAGGTGAAAGCCGACGTCATCGTGGTGTAGCCAAGCATTGCGGCTGTAAGCAACCTGCGAGCCAAGACATGTCAGTCACCAGCGCCCCCTAGCCATATTTCACCGAAACTCGACAATTGGCATTGGCGAACTTACTTCTTCTTAATCGGCCAGTTCTGCGCGTGCAGAGGATCTTCAGGGCCATCAAATTCCACAACGTAGTCCTCCTGCTCCGGCAAAGGTGGCGGGTACGGCTTGCCTGCGCCCATGGCCGGCAGAGGCCTCCTCGACTCCCTGCTCTTGATGCTGCGGCCGACAGTGTTGGAGTGCTGGCTGCGGGCAGTGGCAATGCGGCTCAGGGCCGTCGGGTGACGCTCGAGGTCATTTTGGGTCGAGACGCGGCTGATGCCGGTGCCGGTGCGATACGCGGCGGTGCGGTCGCCCGTGTGCGAGGCCGTGGATGAGGAGGTTGAGGAAGAGGAGGCGGAGAGGACCCGTTCGATCTCGTGGCTTTCGCGGCCGTGGTAGCGGTTTGGAGAGGCGGCGCGCTCGGCGTCCGCGATTTCGCGGTCGACTTCGTCCATTGCCATTGTTGGACGAGGTCGCTATGTGCGGGCTGGGTGTTGATTTGGGTTTTGTTTTGAGATGCTGATGCTGGCTGTAGATGGTTCAACAAAGTGAAGAACGGATCAGGGTGTCTCGCGACAGATTGGGCAGTATGTATATAACGCCAATGGCTAGAGACTTTTCTTGGGCGCGGAGAATGGGAGCAAAGAGCTCATGCAACGGTGCGTTGTGCTGACAGGTAGCTTGGAGCTATTGTGAAGGCGGCGCGCCGAGCTAGCTACGTCAATCTAGTGTAATGTGGAATAAAGGGTCGGTGATATGATGTAGGGCCGTCTCCCGATGCAATGTAAGCGCCAGTCAGATTCGGGGGAGCTCTAGATCGGAGACAATTGCAGGAAGTGCTCGTGGATGTATCCGCAGGAGGGGTATGACTGGAGATGCTAGATACGCGATCGGACAAGTTGGGTGGTCCCTTCGTCTTATGAACAATGAATTTGTCTGGGCGTTGTCTGAAGATCCAGAGATATATGAGAGGGATGGGGGGAAGGCGAAAGATCGGTTCAGATGAAGAAGCAGTGTATTAGTGAGGAAGTGGGTTCGAGGTTGAGAGAGAGTGGGTTAGGAAGCGGACTATAGATGCGCAAAGGCCGAGGGCGAAGTACTATGTATGGAGATAGTCACATAGGAAGACGGAGCAAAACGAGGATGGAGAAGAAGAAAAATCAGATTTGTCAAGTCAGGTATGAATGACTCTGTTCTCAGCTGATGGATGGGAGCCGGTACATCTCCCGGGTGACCAAGCCAAGGGGGAAAGAATGTCGGGTGCGAGTACTTGAATACCACAATACCCGGGTCGGTATGGTAAGGTAGCAAATGGGGTCGGCAAAGTCCCACTTGGGGAGGCCTAACAGGAGAGAGATCCATGGAAAATCCACGGTCGCAACATGCCTGCTGAGATTTCCTTCTTTGCTGTGCAATTTTTGCTTGCGCGCCCATTGCCCATACAAAAACTTCGGCTAGGAGTTCGGCATCACAAAAAGAAAAGCGCGAACGACACGAGCCCGAGTGGGAAGAAGGGTGTGGCACACACGCCGCACACTGCAGAAAGGAGGAAAGACAACCTGGAATGTGGGCCCGGACGGGGCCGGAGGCGGTAGCCGGCACTGCAACCTGGGAATTCTCGACTTCTTGGTGGTGATGGAACCCAGCCGAGGGATGGGCAAGGTGGGGTTCCCATCTTGGCCTTTTTGGTTTGTCAGTGTCGCAGCTTTTTTTCTTCTCTCCTTCTATGCAGCCGTTCGTACCTCACCCTTCCCTGGCCCGATCCTGCACGATCGATAGGGCCCAGGGAGGCAGTGTTGTTACAAATTCGACATGTTGCACGATCTTTCTTACAAATGCGGTTCGTTCTTAGTCACTTACCAAAGTTTATTGTACCTGTAGACAGACGCATACATGCAAGCAGCAAAACAGAGAGCGAGAGGAGACCATGGATTAGACTTCCGTCATCCAATAAGGCTACCAACTTCAATCCATCCGGGAAGGAACACTCAATCGAACTTTTCGCAGAGTTTCTGCACACCCACAGTCCTCCGGATGGCTCGAGCAGAGCACTACCGACCTTACTCCGTAGAGTACACAGCAAATCAGAGTTTGCCATGATCTTCCTGAACCGCGCCCTAAACCATCAAGCCAATTAACTAGAGTTTTTGCTAACCGGTCGGATCCGACGAAAAAAAAGCATGGGACATACGCAGTAGGAGAAAGGTTAACACCGGGTATGATGTCACTGGGGCTGGACAGTCTGGACTTAAGCCCATCCAAAGGCGCGGTGCCTCCGAGAGAGAGAAGAAATGGCGACGGTTGTATCCGTACGGTAAGAAAGAAAAATTGTCTATCACGGTAATGATTGGCTCCACCTAAGGTAGTGTCAATTCGTTACCAATTGTCAAGAGTTCAGATTCCCGTCATCCATTGACATATTCTCTCGCTATTCTCCCCCCCTTCGGCCCCGCGCCTTCTCGGAACCATCCTATGCACTGCTTTAGTCATCAGCCTTAAACGTCACCTTGCGTCTGCCACTTTTTCCCTGCAGCACTGACTAGACAAAACGTGCACAAACGCCACGGCATCCCCGGCCGTGTGCATCCAACTGTTCGGCGTCTGTCCGTGTCTAGAACGCCGTATGGCTACCTTCATCGACGTTGTCGACGTCGCGCGTGGGATACTTGGAAATTCCACGAGAAAACGCTGCAAGACGGTCACAGGATAAAAATCATAGAATGAGCAGCAACCACACACATGAAATAATCATAATAAAAAGAAAACACTAGCCAACCACAAAAAGGAAGGGGAATAACGGATTTACGGGGAGATTACATGTCCCCTTCAGGCTTCAGGATGATGATCGTGGGTCCTGACTCCCTACATCCACCCGCTCTATCTCGTTTTCAACACAAGCTGACAAGCTCATCCACAATTTCCCACGGGCCGCGGTCTTCGGCCGCTATTGTAGACCCTCTCGCCGAATGCCCAACCCAGAGCGACAGCCCAATGCCGCTTCTTGCCGCCTCCTAGGTTTCCGCCCTCCGAGGCTCCTTCAGTGACAGTCCAGGGCAGGAAGAAATAAGAGGGTAAAAAATAGCCCGAACGAGCTGGTTTCTCCGCTCACACTTGGCAGTCGACGCAACGACCAAAGCGTTCCAGAAAGGTCTAGAATGCTTCATCGCCCCTCCCTTTCTATCCGTACCTACTTTACTGTAGGTAATCTACGGAGTACATCTGAATTTTCCTCCTAGCCATACCGAT
Organism: Colletotrichum abscissum; assembly: GCF_030869225.1. Classification (NCBI taxonomy): domain Eukaryota; kingdom Fungi; phylum Ascomycota; class Sordariomycetes; order Glomerellales; family Glomerellaceae; genus Colletotrichum; species Colletotrichum abscissum. Next base: position 83,178 of record NW_026850523.1, read on the forward strand.
CTAATTAGTATCCGTGCAGCAAAGATCATTATAGTGTAATTGGCTGTTTTGATTCGCTATTGTCATCTAAGATATGTAAAATACCAGGGGATATCCCACCCCTTTAGGTAGAAAAAATCAAGGATCCCCATATGCACAATTGCACACCATGGGCACCATACGGCATGCCAGAGGGTCGCCGGCAATTCGAGGCTATCGTCGGACGCCCCATCCGTTCTCTAGCAGATTCGTCGCCTCCTCGAGACTCAACCCCGACGTCTCGGGGTAGATGCGCCAGATGAGCCCGTACCCAACCAGACACACAAGCGCGTAGAGCACGAATGTCCACGACGGGCTCAGAGCGTCCATGAGTGGGAGGAACGTCAGGCCGACGACGAAATTGGCGCCCCAGTTGGTCGCCGTCGAGACGCCGCTGCCGATCGACCGTACCGCGAGCGGGAACAGCTCGCTCTGCATCCAGGGGACGTTACCCAGACCCAGCGCGTACGCCGCGACGTAGCCCATGATGCTGACGAGGATCAGCACCGCCGCGCCCCTGTCCGTGCCCGCTCCCTCGCCGGTACCGCCCTCCGAGGCTGCCGCCGTTTCGGGCCGCAGGTCGACAAAGGAGAAGCCGTATGCCGAGAGCATTAGGCCCGCAATCATAAACGGCAGGGAGTAGAGCAGAATCTTGCGTCGGCCGATGCGGTCGATGAGGCACAGCGCCGCGACCGTGAAGATGAAGTTTGTGACGGCGACGCTCATGGCGGTGAGGGTGGGCGTGCCGAACCCGACCATCTTGAAAATGGTCGCCGAGAAATACATGAGCGAGTTGAAACCGCACAGTTGCTGGAGGCCCTGGAGCAGGCAGGTGATGACCAGCGCGCGCTTGTTTCTCCCAACGGAGAACAGCTCCTGCCAGCCTCCCCACCACTCCATGCGCGGCGAACCCTCACGCCTCATGACCTCCCTCTCCTCCCTGATCTCAATCTCAATCTCCTTGATGACCGCCTCGGCGTTCCTCATGCCGCCGACCGTGTTTCCCAGCACCCTCTCGACGACCTTCTTGGCCTTGAGCGACTGGCCCACCATGACGAGCCAGCGCGGGGACTCGGGCATGAGGGCGAGGATCGAGCACTGCAGCGCCGCGGGGAGCGCCCCGAGACCGACCATCCAGCGCCACCCCGTCGACTGGTCACCGTACTCGGCGAACGCCCAGCCGATGATGTAGGCGACTACCTGACCCAGCGTGATGAAAAGGACGTTCATCGTCACGAGCCGGCCGCGGTGGCTAGCGGGCGCCAGCTCGGCGATGTACAGGGGCACGACGAAGCTGGCGGCGCCGACAGCCAGGCCGACGATGGATCGCCCAATGACCATGGAGGTGACGGTGCCGGCCCAGGCCTGCATCAGGGCGCCGAGGATGAAGAGGATGTCGGCGACGAAGATGACGCGCTTGCGGCCCAGCGCGTCGGCGACGATGGAGGAAAAGGGGGAGACGAGGAGGGCGAAGAGGGCGGTGCTGGAAGTGATGATGGACTTGTCGAATGTCGTTAGGACTCGGTTCGATAGGGAGGTGTCGATCTTGACGAGCGTTGCTGATATTACGCCCGTGTCATCTGCGCAAAGGGGTTTAGCATTTGCCTATTCTTCTTGTCTCATGAACGGTAGAATTGGGGGGGGGGGGGGGGGTTGACGGGTGGGTGGGGGTGTTGGGAGGGGAGGTTGTGGGGGGGGTGGGTGTGTGGGTGGGGGGGGTGGTGTTTTTGTATTGGCTTCGTGTTGGATCGCGATGTGTGGGTTTTGGTGGTGGCGTGTGGGGGGGGTGGGGGGGGGGGGGGGGGGGGGGGGGGGGGGGGGGGGGGGGCCGAGACTCACATCCAAAGAGCAATCCACTGATGCCGGCAGCAAATGTGAGAAGCCATACGAAAAGACTCGGGCCCGATTGGCGTGCATGCTTCATGGACGCTGGTAGCACGTCGGCCTCCTCTTCCGCGTCCCGGTAGTCAAGCTCGTCGTCTCGGTCCTGTCGGCCGGCCATCAGCGGAGCATCGATTGAGTCGGGCATTTTGGCGGTAGATCCACGCCAAAGAGGTTAGTGTTTGGGGGTGTGCGTGCGTGTCCTGTCTGTCGGGTCTTTATTTTATCATTAAACCTGTCGCAAAGTGTCGAAGAGAATGCAAAGGAGAATCTGAAAATGCCTTTCAAGAGGCCATGCTGCGGAGTGCGTCTCGGCACCGTCGGTCGGGGGCGAATGGAGGATGGGAGGCGTAAGAGGGTAGGTGATGGCGATGCTCCGAGATTCCCTAACAGCGGGATGCCAGCCACGTTACGTGTTTAGAGTTGAGATGTCGTAGCCTCAAGTCCTCCCTGGGTCCGGAAGCTTGGGGCTTTGCGGGGCACTTTGTCACTCGGGCCCCATGCACCCGCCAACTGTTTCGGGGATACTTTGGTGGTGTATGTGATGCGGGCACCGAGACAAAGTATCATCTTATCTCACGGGCCAGGCGGGGAGGGCCGCATCTATCGCCCGAACCAGTCAGCTTCAACACTCCGCGAATCCGAAACTCGGCAGCTGTTCACCGCCCTCCACCGCGAAGCACTGATCATTTGCGCAGCGGAATGAGGAGCCGCTCAGACGTCGTCATCTTTGGGACAACCGAGTGAGTCTCTTGGAGTGCTGTGGCTTTGTGTGGGGGTTGTTATAGACACCAGGTTCTGTAAAGGGGAAATTGCGACAATTTCAATTCAGAAAATGAAGCTGGTGTAGGACGGCGGAGCTGGGACTGCGAAAGGGACCTTGGACAGGACTCATGACCAGACCAGGGCCCATAACTCTAGATTTTGGATTAAACACAGAATTGCAAAGTTTCAACGTTGGTTTGTCGCCATGCCCTTTGCTCGGCAGACACATCCGCAACCTGGGACGAGTCGAGATGTAGGCAAGTAAGGTCTTTCGGAAACGTGCTTTACGTACCTTTGATGTACTCAGATGGCGCAAAATCAAGTGGAGGTCACCTTTGGCTCTTAGGTAGATGGATAGGTATCTCAATCCTTTACGCGCCGCTTCAAATGTTCAGGTGTTCGCTTCAAGGAAGCCGAGCAAACCTCCGTAACTCCGTCGCAATGTCAACCTTAGTACGGAGTATGCTGCTTTGCAATCATTAATCATTGAGGTGTGATCCGAAGTTTCAACTTCAGATCAACACGGTTCTCCGGACTTCTTCTGCACGCTTGGCCATTTCGGGTGACCGAAGAGTTGCTGTTGCTATTGCTGGATAAGTACCCACCGCAGCCAATAGATAGTGGGCTCGAGTACACGAGGGTGTTGTACATTGAGTCCTTGATCGTGAGACCTTGGCTTCGGAAGTAGCTTTGAGCTTCACAGATCTCGACAACCGTCTTTGGTCCATGATAGAGTATTTCTCACTCAATCTCATAATATAAACATCTAATCGATTGTGTAGCGCGATAAGGCACGTCATGTCGAGTGGGTTTTGCGACCTTTGTGGTATGGACCGAATGGCTTGCCGGTGACACACTCACCATCACCAGCGCCCGTTTCTTTCGTTTTCCAAGACTTGCGGCGGGCCAATAGAGGTGTGATCGAGAGAGTCGACTTTTTTTTTGGTGGCTTTCGTTGGAGCCCCGCCAAGCGAGCGACCAAGTCTTTGCTTGGCCAGAGGTAGCACGGCGCACCTCTGAGTTGCTCGTACATGAATGAAGCATCTCGCCGAAATGTCAAGAAGATATGCTCTCTTCTTATTAGATCCTAGTCCCTTTGGAATCTGTGTTGAGTTTGCGAGGCATGGCTGTATCGACACTGAGCCCCGGTAAAACTTTCAGGCCCGGCCTAGCCCTTGGCCTTGAGAGCAACAGACTCCGAGGCTGATTGCTGGACTGCTAGTGCAACAAATGGGCACCTTGCAGCATGCGAGGTAATAAGGAAGCTTGGGTCGGCCACAGGCAGTCACCGCAGGGTACATTAAACTCTCGGGCTACATGTACGGATACTCGTTGCAACTCATTAGTTTGTCAGATGTCAGATGAGGATGGTGCAGGGAGAGACGTTTGCGGGCCTAGCTCTGCGGGCGCGAAAGAGTCTCGCCCGGATCCTTGAGTGGACACAATCTATTCGTAGGAACGCCGGTAACCTATTTTTAAGGTACACAGAGAGTGCTTTTGTGCGTCCCGCCAAGGCAACGGTTTGCTGGGCAATGAAAGGTGAACACGAGCAAGAGTTCGTGGACTGATTCAATCATCGTGAAGAGAGAAATGACAGCCTGTAAAGCAAGCGTAGACATACGGCAAATGTCGAGTAATCCGGGGGATCGCCACTAGGGTGAGCGTCGACGAGCATGTGGAAGAGCATACATGTAGTCTCCAGTCGCCAGTGAAAGGGTCGTAGTAAGTGAAGTGAGTGTGGGAGGGCAATGAGTGCGTCGATCTTGGTATTCCAGGCTGTTGTCCAATTCCGTTTCCTGAGTTAAACATCTCTTATATCGAGTGAGAGGAGAAGTTGAGAGGGCTCAAAAGCGGGCCCAGGGCCACTCCGAGAGCCTGGGACAGATCTGGCGATCGTGATTACCAATAACTGTCAAGCGCCAACTCGGCTCAGTCTCATCCATGTCAGGCCGCTGTCGCGATATGAGTGAGTGCTCTTGTCTTCTGGAGGAGATATCCAGCAATTCCGGCTTCCTTTACATAAGGTCCAAGATGCCCTAAGCCAGTATGGCTCGCTGGAGGTAAGCGAAGTACCGGTACTTTCGTCCCCCTCCCGCTCAGTTGAGGAACGCACGCGGAGCAAGTCCCACCCCACCACTGCATTCCAGCTCGCACCTTCCATTGTGACCTTGCAGCAAGAGCAGCAGCAGCAGCAGCAGCAGCAGCTTCCGTCTGGACCTCCCCCCGCCGCTCCCACCCTTCCTTCCATTCCTCTTCCCGTCTCGCGAGCCGACCTCCACTCTCTCCACTGACACCGGCCGGCGGACGTCAAGAGCCTGGCACTCCGACTCTCATCCTGGCAATTCACTTCTGCATCACAATCCTTCGCTACCGACCGCAACTTGGACACCAGTCATGTCATCTCTCCCGCTTCAGCATCCAATCAAGCAAGCCTAGAGACACTCGATGGTTATCAAACGAACATGGTACCGCCGGGTGAATCGTGATGAGCAGAGGCCGGGGGCATGCTCATGCTCATGCTCATGCTGATACTCCAATAGAGAATCTGCACTTCGCCTGCCTTGTTGCCCGCAACGTCCCTCCTGGTGCAGCAGAATATCCGTACACTACCTTGCGGATATACGGGCACTTTCTCGATAACAACACCGCAGAACGACTCCTTCAACAGCTCGTGTGCTGCCCCGGAATCTGCTGTGATCAGACATGGCATGGCACGATGCAGGGTTTAGCCAAGACAGCGAGTATCCAAGCGCCTGGTGCTCTCGAGCTTCTACGACCAAAATGCCCAAAAAAGCATACCCAAAACGGCACACTACGACCCTCCCGTGCCTCCCTCGACACTAACCATTGATCTCTGTGTCCCAACCCGTCCATTATTATTCGACAGTCGCCGATCGATGGAACCTCCTGTTGGTGCCGGGGAGCCCAATTGAACCGGGGGCTCGCGCAGGAGAGTGTGTGGGTTGAAGGAATCAGTTGGGAAATCCTGGCTCGCGGCCTGCTTCTTGCCTGGCAATGAGCCAGCCTGCCGGTGCCCACCGGTTGTACCGCCGCCCTCCCGGCGGCCAGACTTTGAAAACGCCCGCTCGTCTGCGCAGTGCAGTGCTCCTATTTGTCTGTTGGCTCCCCGAAGCCTGTTCACGGAGTCTGCGAGCATATTTCCCCTCCAAGACAGGTGAGATCAGGTCACGTACGGAGCATACCGTACGCCCTATCGAATTTCTGCCATCCTCGCTTCTTGTCGCGCAACGATGTATGATACTGCCCATCTTTCAAGGCGGACGCAGCGACCGCATCCAAGCCACGAACACGTCTGAAGCTCAACGTTGGAAAAAAGATATGCTCTCAGAGTGGGGGTCTTTCTCGTCGACCCCTACCAACTGCAGTACGTCCTTGGGGATACCCCACCTTCGCCCACGCTGTACGCTGCGAGCCATGACGTTGGCCAGTAACCCCTGATAGAGGGGTCCCCCTCAGGGTCTTGAGTACGAGCCTACGATATGCGAGCCTGCGAGGTGCGAGGTGCGAGAGTCAGGGAGCGAGCTGGCTGCGCGATGACCTGATGCGACGAGCATCGTTGATGTCGCGTGCATTCTACATTCAGTCGACGCCAACGCACGCCAAGAATGCCTTCATTGTTCACCCGCACGGCATGGGGGATCGGCCACGATGCGCTGTGGACGAAGCAGTGTAACAGCAAGAAAAGGCAAGCCCCCGTCCAGCAAGTGCTGACTTGCAATGTACGATGCCATGCACCCCGGGTGCGTGCGGCATCCCGCCAGCGAACTTGAAAAGCGTGCCTGTCAGGCTGCCAGAGCGAATTTGGCGCTTTTTACCGAATAGACGACGGGCCAAGGTTAACTAACTAATACAGAAGAGATGGCTACTGATCCGTATCATATGGGACAACCATCACTCTCGGACTCGAAGGTTTTCTTATCTCGCCGCCAGGCCGGCCAATGAGCTTACCACGTCATGCGAGCCACAAGCTCAGAGTTCCCCATCACGAGAGTGCCGGCAAAGTAAACGCAACTTTAGGAGAGTCAGGGCCAGGGGAGATATCTCACCGGGCACCTCGACGGGCACCTCGAATGTACCATCACCGTCTACAATGGCCACGGCAGCGGCAGGCTTATGAGTAGGGGACAGGGTTCGGGTGCTTCGTACAAGTACAGGTACAGGTACAGGTACAAGCCGTCCCGTAGACCTCGTTCCCCCCCTTCTCCAACTGGAAGACGCAGACGGGGCGAGGGCACGCGAGAATGAGACTGATGGCTCATGCAACCGCGCTTGCGCCCGCAAGCCGTACGCCGGGGCCTTCTTCGCCTTCTGTTACTAGTGTGTTGCCAACCTTGCCCCCGCTATGCCGCCCGCTGCGTCCCCAAAGGCAAAAGCCAAAAACGCCCCATCCTGGGTGTGTGGACTTGCTGATACTGGGCAATTGTAGACGAGTGTTGGGGCCCCATTTGCCCATTGAGAACGGGGACCAAAGTACCTCTGCTTACGGCTTTGCGAGACGCGGTACAAGGGCTGCCGCGAAAGCCAAAGGTAAGGGTAAGCTGCCTTCTCTCTTTAACTGAGGGTGCCCAAACATGGAAGCAGACGTGGACGGACGGACTCGACATGGAACTGACCACCAACCCGACACTTCCTCTGACCCCATGAAAATAATTCCGTTCCCGTCCAGTACCAATCTGATCTGCTTCGTCTCAAACATAAACCTCACACACTCCCAATAATCTCTTTTTGCTGGACCTATTTTTGCAGCTCGCAGCTCTCAGCTCTCAGCTTTCAGCTCCCACATCCCGACCTCCGGCTGCTTCTCCCCCCCCAGAAACGGGCTTTGAGGCACGCGGTAATGCAGCCTGTATCGCCAGCGTCCTAGACGGCAGGCACGTCACCGCATTTCAGGGGGCCAGCAACTGCGCGAAGCAACCCAGGACACGCCAAAAAAACCCTCCAAGTGGAACATCGAGCCCGTGAGCCAGCTATACGCGGCTGACCCGACGTCTCCGCAAGGCTGAACAGCCCTCACGAGACCAACCTCTGGATTTTTGGACAACGGGCACCATGGGTCAGTGGTGGGATGCATCAAAGATTGACGCTACTGTCACGAGACAGTTCGTCTGTCAGTACCTCTTACCAGAGGAGATTGAGCGCCTAAGCCAGCCACTAGCTTTTGGTGATGGTTTGACGGATGAGACGTATTGGGACTGGATCAACAACAAGGCCAAGCGCATCTTCTTGATTCTCGTCGACCTCAAGATCCCAGATCAGATCTTCGGTATCGTCGACGACTCATGGGACGACCATGACCTGCCCATATCTTCCGAGCATGTCGAGCGGCTTAGGTTGACGGCTCAAAGGGACGACAAGATTGAGCGCAAGTTTTTTTCTCGCCAGTTCACCTATCTGCTGAAGCCCTTCCAACGAGGCGACCACGTCGTCTTTAACGAGTACGAAATTGTTCCTCTCGAGATCATCGAGCGCAGACCGGCGGGGAATACCTCAGTAGACAAGGTCGTCCTCCCCAACTGTCCCGGTACAGTCTTTTACCGACGCCGCATCCCACTGGGGAACGGGTTCGGCCAGCTCTCCAAAGGCGAGTTCGTCGAGATCATCAATAGCATCAGGGGGATCCAGAATGACCACTTGGTATCGTATTACGCTTCATACACGCAGGTCGGAGCGGCATACGTCCTCTTCACACCTGCTACCGATTCCAACCTGAAGTCTTTCTTTGGCAATACGCCATCCACCTTTAAGAATCTGTCAAAGAAGGAGCGGAGACGGACGATTATGAACTGGATCCTTTGTCTCGCTGACACCCTCGCCTACCTTCATAGTAGAAGGCTATGCCACGGGAACATCAAACCTTCATCTATACTCTTCACCAGTCAGCTCCACATCTTTTACTCGGATTTCACGAGACTAAACGCCGAGGTTTTAGCCGGTTACACGGACAAGAATTCGTTTGACCGGGAGTCATACGACTACGCAGCCCCGGAACAATGGTTTCGCCCGACAGGCGGTCCAACGAGTCCTTTGGGTCGTATGGCGACGATGGCTATATCGACGTCTCCGGAGACGCACACCAACTTCTCCATCCCAAGGAGTGATAACCCGGGTAGCCCAAATGCGATGCTGAACACGCCCAACCCACATCTGAACCCGCAAGCCGCCGACATCTTCTCGCTTGGCTGTGTCATCTTGGACCTGATGAGCTTCCTCGTCAAAAAGACAACAAAAAGTTTTGCCGCACACCGTGCTGCCAAGCACAAGACCCCCGGTCGTGGTGGTGCTGTGTTGGATTCGTCATTTCACAAGAACCTCGGACAGGTCGAGTCCTGGATGTCGACACTAGCAAAGGAGGCGTCAAAGAAGGTCTCCGAATCCGATGGAGGCCTCGTGTTCCGAGGCATCGTACCGTTAATGCACATTGTTGCCCGTATGCTGTCGGCGAATCCGATGGACCGACCCTCAGCTGCCGAGGTGCAAACACAAGTGTACCAGTTGTTGACCAAATACTGCGACATTAAGGAGCCTCACTGTGTTCATCAATACGGCGGCTGGGACTTTGGCATGTCGCACTTGCGCATACAGCCCATCAGCCCCAATGCCGAACTCATGCCGCAGCCTATCCGACAGAACTCAATACCGCAACTGCCGCGACGTGGCAGTGAGAGCATTGGAAGCATCAGTCCGAGAGGGTTATCCCATTCGAGAACGAACAGCAGCGGCGGTATGTCGAATAACAGCGGGATGAGTAGTGCGGCAAGCAGCGATCAAGACCGAGACCTCGGGCCCGGGTTCACTGCTATTCGGAACATCCGGGTACCGCCGGTACGATCGCCCGGGCCGTGGGACTCGAGCCCCGGTGTCCAGGGCGGACGTAGCGACCAAGCTCCGGTGTATTGAGACACGGCGCCTCGACGCGAAGCCCGAATGTGTGGGCGAGGTACAACAGCTCATGAGCGATATTCAAACTTTTTTTCCCCATTGTGTTGGCGCGGTCCCGATATCGATACCACACACCATACCGCCTGGGGTTTTGCATCAGAATCTCAATATGAGATAGAGAAGTGCGGGGAATGCGCGCTCGAATGGTCATGACACGAGATGTTTTGATGGTGATTTTTTTTTACTCTCGTCTTTGTTGCTCAGCGATACCTCTGCCGCAATTGCCCATCGCAAATGGGTCTGCATACAAAGCAAGCCCAATCATAGTCGAAAAAAAGAGAAGCCGAAATAGGAATGAAGATTCGATATTGAAATCATATACCCGTACATCTTTGTAATTGTCGAATGGTCCAATGGTTTCTTTCGACTGTGCGGGTTCCGAGCCGAGCCATGAACAGCGAGAGCCAAGGTGCTATAGGGAGGGCGGGGGCAAAAGATGGAGAAAAGAATGAATAGCGCGGGGATGGGAGACGACCGCGAGCGAGGGAGGGGACGAAGTGGTCCCTTTTTGTACGTAAGGAGCTTGCTAGCAATAGCTTTGCCCATCAATAGGGTAAATTCCGCTGATTGAATGGGCGAGAAATGGCATTATTCGTGCCACTGGTTACGTGATGGCCGTGAATTCGTCGAATGGGCAGTTTACATGACAAACGGAATTCCAAAGAGGCTTTTTTTCCAGCAGGGGGGGTCTCACGGGCTGTGAGGAGGAGCGCGAGGAGTAAGGTAGGTAAGCGCGCAGGCGTGGTAAGGTACTAGGTTTTGAAGTGAGGCTTTCTCCCACCTTGTTCCTTTTGGGGGTGTTGGGGGCGATGGCGGCGGCGGCGTGCCGCACGAGCTGCTGCTGCAACACTACAAGGTACGGTACTGGCTTTAACAGCAAATTGCAATGAGGTGGCTCATGTAGGTAGCAGTCTGGCACGCTTGTTGATTCGTCTGTGGACCACCTGAAGGACGAGAAATCTACGCAATGGGTTGATGGGAATTTCCAAGCTGCTCTGTCCAAGGTATTCCGGGTACCACGAGGTGCACTGCTGCTCCTGCTCCTGCTCCTGCTGCTGACGCAGCTCATCCCTGCGAGGCGGATGAACCCCGCGTTTTGAAAGAGGGAAACTCAAAAGACAAACACATGCGGGGGACATTGAGTGAATGCTTTTTGACGGTTGAAATGACACGACGACCGGTTCTTTATGGGACGGCCAGGTGCCTAGTTATTCGTACAGATTAGGATTCGGTTGTGTTCGGGTGGAATGCCACATGGTTTCTCCTGAACCTGGTATTGAGGTTTGGAGTTGTTCATGAGCTTGGGAATGATGCTCGTGTGCTGCTCGCCGAGTTTGGGTTCACAGGTCGACCTACGGATATCTTGTGCGTGACTCGGTTTGTATGAACATGTTTACGTTTGTGCCTCCTTCTTTCTGTTGTTTGCTTCGAAGCTTGTCTGGTCGTGTTGATTTTGTGTTAACCTCCACAGAAAGGTCGTTTCCGAGTTTTTGATACAAGTTGAAGCCTGGTGTCGTTGACAAGTTCTCCGGGATGAACTAGGCCGAGAGCTCTTGACCACTCGCGCTGCTTGCGAGATTTGGGTAGACGTTGGGGATACATTTACTTCTTGGTGGAGACTGGCTAGGGAACTCAATGGTCCCGATTTACATAGCTGCGGCGAGCTGCCGAGAGAGATGAATCACGGGGAAGGGGGAAGCGCGCTTGATGCAATTGTTTCTTGACGGCAATGAAATCATGTACCTACCTGCATTGAGTCTATCTGAGCTGATTCTTCCTGCCCTGTTTTCTGTTCAACGAAGAGTAGCGTCCCGTATGGTGACCATCTCTCACGGTTGGCTGAAGGGATTCGATGTCATGAGAGAAGTTTGGAAATGCTAGGCAAGTCCGTTTTGGCCTCGAGTGCCACTAGATTTAGGAGGATCTCCATGTTCTTACATAGACTTTAGGTAGCAGCGCTAAATTGCGACAAGTTCAGCACAACTGTCTGGAGAAGAAGGGAAACGCGTTTGCCTCAAGTCCGGCTCTATCATGGTCGTGCACATGCGGGTGGTGATTCTGATGTTCTAGGTGCTCGGAAGTCGATCTGTTCTCCCGGACCAGTCACTCTAATGGTTAATTATAGTGGCTGAGAGGTGCAGAATGAACTTATTCATGCTCCAGTCGTTCAAGGTTGACACACAGTGGCTTGTATATAACTTAGAAGGTCGTCCATCTATCGCATGAGAATAACGCCAGGTTCCTTGAATATGGAGTTTTTATATTACCGAAGAGTCTTTACAGGTCTTTACATACAGCAAATTCCTGTTGTTAGTCCAGTCTCTTGTGGACTTGTACTTCTCGGGTATCTAGTTACACTTGTGAGATACGCGTTCTATAACCTTTCCAGGAGGACCGAATACAATCCCGCCTGCCAGATCAAATGACTATTCGTTACAATCGTAAGAGGGGATTCTTAGAACGGACGGCATGGGAAGGGAATGCTGCTAGAGACCCAACTAAGTCCGCCTACCCAAAGACGACATGTCTGTATTCGACCCCGAACTCCGTCTTCGACACGACCGGCAAGATCGAAACATGGTGACTACTTGAACCAATCTGTTTCACGCCAGCGTGGGGCTCGTCATCTTCCGATATCAAAATTCACAAAGATCTCATCATGCGGCTGTTATATCTGTTGATGTATCAAGAAGTGAACCGTCTGTTGCTCCTCACGACAGCGTAAGTAATACACCCATGAGAGGGTTTCAGTTCCCGATCATGAGCTCAGCTTGCTATATGAAGCCGTGAGAAGATTTTCTCTTCAAATTCCAGTCTCTCACGCGGCGAAGCATTCGACAGTTATAGCAAGTGAACCCTTCTTGGCTTGGTTCTGCCCAACGTTGTTTTCGGACGTACGATGGCGGGTCTTCGACGACGTCAACATCCTCGACAGACCCCTTTGAGTGGTTCTCTGGCAAGCATTGCTTGTTGATGAACGAAAAGTAGACATTCGCCCCGATAGACAGTATGATGATCTACAAGAGAAAATCGGTGAAGGTTGCTCCGTGGAGGACATACTCTTAGCCCCGTCTAGCTACCTCATCATCTAGATCATGCTATAAACTTCTTTGGAAATTCCGGCCCACTGCCGTTGATGGATACTCATGCGAACAACGTAAGGGCCCTCGAGAAAGTGGTAACATCTTACTTTACCATCTTCTTCAATGTCAAAATAGCGGAGTTGCACGAAAGGTAGAGAGAATGAGCGGTTAGCTCAAAGAGTCTTCTCCGAAACTAGCCCGTTTGAGGTGAGACTTGTCCAAATCTGACCTGCTGGGGCAGGCGGTTGCTCTGGTCTCCTCAGTTCACAATTCATTGCTACCCAATGAGTCTTTAGTGGTACAGGAGGAGCATGCCTACGACTCCTGGCTTGTTCAGAGAGCTCTACTGTTCTCCTTGGTCAATCGTTGCCGCGGAGTCTCATAGAGAGGATGAAAATAATGAAGACACCGCAAGGCTGCTGAAGGAATCCCTCCATCGTGAGGTTCTTGAGGCGGCGGATGTTCAGGAATCTTCAACTTTCCATAAAGAATCCATGAGGGAACGCTTGTAGGTCGAGTTGACGGAGCAGCGCATATTTCGGACAGCGTCGAAGCGAGAAAAGGTGACGGAACACCCAATAAGCAGGTTCATTGCCTTCTAGAATTGAGGTAAAAGGGGATATGTCGTCGTTGGTATCTATGTAAGAACGCCTAGGACAGTCATCGACAAATTCCATCGCAAAAGCAGACCGTTCAATGCTGGTTGTTCAAGGTTCATAGTCACACGAGCTGATCAGTAGCCTCCCTCTGCAACTGGGCTCATCTCAATGTCTGTCACATCTGTACTCGATGTACGATCTGAAAAGAGAAAGCGCCAGGTAAAGTTCACACCGTGTCATGACTGAGAACCTCGACGGACCTACACCATACAGTACGGGCGGTTGATGCACAATCGCCAAGTCTGCGATGAATCTGTACCCGCCCTCCCTGCGGACTAGGAGAAACCAAAGATCGGTACACTTTAGACATCTGCCCTTACCTTATTCAATGTCTCTAGAACTGTTCTAAAGTGCCCTTCCGAGGTCCAATACATGAAAATAAGAGACCTTACGGCAAGGGCCGACAGCGACAGAGAAGGGATAACGACCAGTGCTTTTCCGTCAACTACGAACCAGAACCACGTTGCACAGGCGTCACATCTTCTCCCTGGCGACCTACTCAAGACGAACGAAGAAAAAAAAGTTCAAGGCCACAGCCGGGAACCACCCCAAATAACTCTGCTGCGACCACTTGGTGGCTTTGCGGGAAGCAGACGTCAACCCCCGTTTCGCGTTGCCGCTGAACCAGGGGAGGGGCCGTTCGATGCTCGACTACCTAGGTGGGTAGGCAGACTCGCAAGTTGCAACCTCAGAGTTGCAGCTGGGATTCGTCGCTTGTTGGTGGGCATGGCATGGCATGCGGGGACCGGAGGTGGAGGTGGGTTGAGGATCTACTCCGTACCTCTCTGGAACATGCCGAATGCGCAGGCTTCCATGTTGCATTTAGGCGAGCGACACGGCGAGAGAGACACACCCGAGGTTTTTGCTTCGCATAGTGTGCTTGTTGGCTGCATTTGGCTTCACCTTGAAAGGTGGCCGGGGAAAAGCGTGGCCGCGACGTCTTCGGGTCAACGCGCCGAAGCCGTCTCAAAATTGGACTCGTCGGTGTAGAACTGGCCGACTACGGTGGCTTAGCTCCCCGCACCATTGGCTTCTCTTGTCGTCTGTCTGGACGAGGTGCGAGGACAAAAGCCAAGCGATTCGAGTGCCGAGCGATGGGATGGGATTCTGAGAGGCTAACCTAGCCTTATTCTGGAAGTGAGGTGTTACTGCCCTTATCTTCGCCCAGACCGAGAGAGCAGATCGCCCGTCGTTTTTTTGATGGGCGCGCGGCGTTTTCTTGGCAACTGGTTTGCGCCTTAGACCCTTACCATTCCCCGCTGGCCTCGTTGTCTGCCCATCAGATGCTGATGGCTCTCAAGTGTCGAGCAGCAACACCCCGCCTTCGTCAATCTGTACGGAAACTCCGTATGGGTACTTGAGCTGCCAATAACTTTCACGGATACCGCGGAGGCAGGCGGGGGAAACTCAGGTCGAGCTTGTTGATGGAGCGACGAGGGGGTTTCCTTTCATGTTTCAGCCCATGCAGGGTGCCGGCCAGAAGGGAGCTTTTGTGCTGCTTGCAAATAAATGTTCTGACAACTTGCCAAACGAGATGGAAAGGCCATGGTGAGATTATCGACAGTGGTATCAAATGCATGTCTCACTGAGACGGTCAGTTGCTGGAGCCTCGTCGCCATGGCAGATTCCTGCATCGACAAAACCATTTTATCGCCGCGATACAAACAAGAAAGCTCCTATGGGCTTCGCATTGCTTTATTTCGTCGTGCTGTCATTGCTCCTGTTGGATGAGCAACACGCGGCGGGGTGCGCCGCAAGTGAATGCAAACGTTTACACTTGATGCAGCTGACAGCCCATTGCATCAACTCTCTGCGGCATGCCACCTTCTTCAATGCTACGACGCACCACTTGCGACGGGCAATGGCAGAGAAGATGCGGCCAAGAGGCTCCTCGGAGGGATCCAACGACGGATTCTCCCAGGATGTCAAGGTGCCGCAATGCAACGAAGCTGACACCTGGGTCCACAGGTGACATCAATTCGCTCTCTGTTTGCTGCGAACTCTCTCCCTGATTCCCTGCTCTTCAGATCAGTGGGCTCGCGGTCGGAGGGAGTCAAGGTGTTCCTCGAACGAAACGGAAGCCCGAGTTTTCACATCTTTTTTTGCAGTGGCCGTTGCAACCCTCGCCGGATAAGGTCCACAGGCAGTGAACGGGACCGGGGGTTAAGCTTACCCTGGTTCGTGTCAACGATTGCCTGACTGCAGGGCCAAGAGGGATTTTCAATGAGACGCTGCGATCAGAGTGTTGCGTCATACTCATTATCCGGAAGCCATTATTACTAGACCACCTTTTCCTGCCGTGTAGCCGCCCTCGACTTTGGGGGCTGTTGAATACACCACGAACAGGAAATGAAGACGGGACAAGAGCCAATTTCCAGCCGCACCCTGTTGGATGACCATCGCTAATCTGGAGAGGCATCCCCGCAAGGTGGTCTAGGCGAGCCGGTGAAGAAGCAGAGGATATTAAGCAAGTAAATCGCGTCGAGGCTAGCCATGGTGAGCTGGGGGAGAGGACGGAGTCTTCGCCGTTACGTCGAAAGCTCGATGGGCAAGGACCAGCTTAATCCCTGGCACAGGTCGTCGCAATTGGGAAGAGGCATCCAACTTGAGAATGGCAGAGGCGAGGCCAGGCATTGTGGCGAGTTGAATGCCTCGCTGTCGCCGTCCTCGTTCGTCGTTGGCTGCGTTCTGCCGGAGCACTAAATCTCTGGCTGACAGCCTAGTATTAGCAGCCACCCATCAGCCAGAATAGCTCGGTCCGTTTCCCGGGTGCCCGACTCGTGTCCGAGTGGACGTGTGGCTACGCGAGGCTAGTGAGAGGCGACGAAAAGTGGCGGGCTATTTTATCGGATTGGGACAGCAAAGAAGCTGGTCTGGTTGGGCAGGCGTCAAAGACGGCGTGGCTTCGGGTGGATGGCGCCATGTTGTTTGTAGCCGTGGGGGCAAAAGAAAGAAACGACGGCCAAGTTTGCTTTTGTGTCTTCATTGTCTGTAGTCTGGAGATTGAAACAAGGGCAGAGAGTCTAGGAGTAGTACCCGCAACTCCGTGCCGACCTTGTGAGGTTATTTCCCTGATCGATTGAGTGAGGGGATATGCTTGTGTATCTGTAATTGTTGTGGACTCTGGAGGCGGAGAGCGGGAGGGATCGAAGGATTCCGATGAGAATCATCAGCCCTGGAGGAGAGATGTCATAGCTGTCAACCAAGACCAAGAAAAGACGCGTCGGCGTCTTGTAAACTCAGCCTGCTTACTGGGTGACTCCTCCTCTGGTGTTGCGTCTTGCATCACCCACCCGCGTTGCCCCCAATGAGGCCGACCAACGCCGCCGGTCTCTCTGCAGCAGGCAGTCCATGTCGAGTCGGTTGTGTGTCGAGTGAGAAAGGCCAGGGTGTTGAGGCCAGTCAGAGTCAAGACTTTTGTGACTCTGGAGCCTCTGGACCACTCTTGGGCCGGGCGACAATCAAGATAGGCCGTCTTCACCCCTGGCCCGCCGCCAATGGCACAACATGGCGCACCTCCATTGATCCAGACCCATGCAGTCGGCCTTGTTGCTTCAAGCTTGAACTCCTGGTTCGTTTTTTTTTTCCCTCGTTGCGCACCTAACGCACCCCTGCCGCCGTCGTTTCCCACCCTAGACCGGGCTCCGTGGCTCCTTGCTAGCACCAGAGCGAGCTCCAAGCTTCTCGTCCTAGGCAGTTTTCTCATCCGTTTGGTACTCCACGTGTGTGGAGAGGTGGGATGGGATTCCAAAAAGAGCAAGAGAGGAACGTTGTTACTTGTAAGAACGCCAGCAGGGGTAAAGAAAAGAGAGGGAAAAAACTGCAGTCTGCAGGGCCTTGTTGTTCGGAGTGTCTGCCGTGTTGAGCTGCAGTAGCAAAGCTGGGACAATAAAATCGATAGCTTCCCTCCCCATCCCCCAAGCAAGGCGTTCCCGTCATCTTGAGGTGAGGCTGTTGCTTATCCACGATATTCGACGCCAGGCAAAGTCTCTTTCCTTCCACCTCGTCTGACGGCCTTCAACACGGTTGCTGCCCTGTTTGGATCTTTCTGTCGTTTTCGCCAAGAACGGACGTTGTTTGCGGAGTGAGAGTGTCGCCTTGTACAACGTTGTAATCGCGAGAGAAGGAATTGGTTGCGGTTGGTGCAGGACGAGTACTCGACCAGATCGAAGGAAGGAGCACGACAACTTGTGAAGACCTGCAAAAAAGAGGCAACCACGGCCAACAGTCGTTACTTTCTCCGCCTGGCAAGAACACCTGCTCAGTTCAGCATTCGCCCTACTGAGGTGTCCCTCGCCATTAGTTCGAAATCTTTCGTCGACACGAGCCACAGCCAACAACTCTCGATCCTCAACATCATCAACAGACTCTTGGTCGTATTTCTTTCTTCTTCTTGGCTTTCTTGGGAACCGCAGCACTAAGGCATCAGCATTCTCACCATTCGTCGCATCCTCACCCATTGCTGTATTTGCTAGTTGAAGCTTATCAGAAGGATTTTCTTGCGATTACTCCTTCATCATGCGAGCCTCCAAGCTCGTCTCGGCATTATTGCTTGGCACTGCCGCAGCCCTTGCACCAATCGAGATTGTAGGCAGTAAATTCTTCGACGAGAGCGGCAAGCAATGGTTCATGAAAGGTACGCCAATCATCTACTGCATTTCTGACTAGAATCCTTGGGACTGACGCAATCACAGGCATCGCATACCAACTGACACCAGGTTAGCCCAGTCTGTCTGAATGCACACTTACAAAGTCCGCTGTCTAACACAAAAGCTCGTCCAGATGACCCACTGGTTGATACTGATCAATGCACCCGCGACGCCAACCTCATGAAGACGCTGGGTACCAACGCAATCCGCGTTTACCACGTCGATTCCAGTGCAAATCATGACGGGTGCATGTCTGCCTTTGACAAGGCCGGCATATACACCCTCATCGACTTGGACACTTTTGACTCGTACATTCTTCCTGTTGGTGCCCCCCTGTTCTGTCCTATCTCCAGCTCGCGTGCTTTGGCTTACAAGAGGTACAGAATACTCCCTACTGGAACGAGACGCAGTTCAACGCATACGCCAAAGTAATGGACAACTTTGCGAAATACGACAACGTTCTCGGCTTCTTCATTGGTAATGAGATCATTGCACTTCCCACTCAGTCCCAGGTCGCCCCTTTCATGAAGGCTGCCGCACGAGACATGAAGGCCTATCGCGACAAGAAGGGTTATCGCAAGATTCCCGTCGGCTACTCCGCGGCAGACATCGCTGAGTTGCGGCCCATGCTCCAGGACTACCTGACCTGTGGCGGAAAGCCAGAGGACAACATTGACTTTTTTGGACTCAACTCGTACGAGTGGTGCGACCCAAACACGTACGAGACCTCGGGATACACAAACCTGCAAGCCATGGCCGAGAAGTTTCCTGTGCCCATCTTCTTCACGGAAACGGGATGCATCACAGGTCAAGGCCCGCGTACATGGGACGACCAGAACGCCATCTTCAGCCAGCCCATGGTTAATGACTGGAGTGGAGCCATGGTTTACGAATGGATTTACGAGGAGAACCGATATGGCATTGTGTCATACGGACCCGAAGTATCGAAGACCATCACCGCTGACGACGTGTACGATGGCTTTACCCGCAAGGGCACTCCAACCCCCAGAGCCCCAGAGTTCCAGAATCTGCAAGCCAAATGGGCCACCATCACTCCTTCAGGAGTCGCAAAATCCAACTACAATCCGACAAGCGTCTCTACCCGCGATTGTCCTAAAGCCACGGGGGGTTGGTTGGTGGACGGGAACGTCCGTCTGCCTACTCTCGGAGAGACGTTTAAGGGCAGCTTTTCTTCGAGCCCGACAGGATCAGTGACTTCGGGCTCAAGCACCAGCGCTTCCGCAGCGCCCACGCAATCCGCTGAGTCCTCGGCACCCGAGAGACCTTCGGGATCTGGCACCAAGCAAATCGCCGGTATGGCTGTTGGATTGGTTGGTGTCATGATCTTCTTCACTGTGTGGATGTAATTGGTCACGAAAATTTTTATTCTTCTGTACATTTTGTGCATTCACTATTACGACGGATTGGATTATGGATTATACCCCTTTTGCGAATACACGGAAGCTTCGTATTGAAGCAGGGCATTTTTCAAGGCGTTGGTGGCAAGAGGACGAGCGTACGGAGACTCGTTTCTAGACTTGCAAAGGGTTTGGTCAACTTTGTTCCATATTTGCTGAGTAAAAAGGGTGATCTTCCAGGAGGGGGAGTGGTCACCAAGGGTTCCTCGAAAGTCGTTTCCTTGGAGAAGATGACGATGGAGATGGATTAATTAATATACCCTGTCAGAGAACAACATGGAGAGGCCCTCCTAGGACACCTTGAGTTACGATGATGGCAAGAGCCTCTCCGAATACAATAGACACCAATTTTCGATGTAAACGCTTGTTTCCTTCCACACATGTTGACGTTCTGGTGTCGGCGGACTCACATCCATTGCAACTGCCTTGACGAGCTGCTGCTATACCATCTGCTGCGGGAAATCAATTTGCAATCTGTCGCCCCTGCGACTACCATAAAGCTTTCATTCTCAAGAGGAAGGAGAGTCTGGTGGTCTCAAAATTCAGACTGAGGAAGCCTCTCTGAAAATGACCTCCGTCATGGAAATCTTCGCATCTTCCACTCGGCATTGCACAATCATCTGGGCCGTTTGAGCTAACGAAGTACGCCATATCCCAATCATCAACATCCTTCAACAAACAACATTCCCCAAGAAATCAACGGACTCCAACTTTCAACCAGCAGCATCGGTATCGGCACCATGCCCTGCTTCTTCTTTCAGTATGGCAACCCTCCTCCCGAGACTACTCACAGGCACGCTCCCAGAGAAATGACGCATCACGAACCCGACCATCGTCATAAAGCGGCCAAATCACACGGCCGTGCCGTCCACTTGCCGAGATGGTTCACTTTCAGGAATTTCGTCTATCTCGTGATCGCAATCTGGACGATCATTGGCACTGTCTTCATAGCGGACTACATACGAACCCAGACAGGGTACCAAGCACTCTTTGATCATTCTGTACAAGGTTCTTCGCCAGATCCTACGGTTGATGGTGATTACCGACCAAAGGTATGGGTTTCATTGTCATTCTTGGTTATAATAGTAGAGAGGACTTGTGCTAATGTTTGTCTTGCGTCCAAGTACACACATCGAGCCACAATATCTGGAAGGCCTTTCATGAGAAGCTCGATGGCCATGGATGCACGTACTAGCATGGCTGGATCCGATCACGCGACTCTGCAAAACATGTTGCTTGCTATTGCCGGCACAAGTCTCGTCCTTCTGGAAATACTCTACGAGTCTGTCTAGATTGGACATAAGATGTACGCCAGATCTAGAAAGTGGAAAATACAGCATGGCCGACGTCGGGCGATTTACGATCGATGAGACCAGCTCCCCCGCGCGACAAATTGACCCAGTTCTGCTTCGCTGGGAGGACGAACTCCTTAAACAACATAGTATACCTTAGAGCACCGCGAGGAGCACTACCGCCGGGGAGCGACGCGGAGGGAACGGTGGCTGGATACTAGAGGTCCTTGATGACGCGGGATGACCTGAATAACTCGGTTCTTTTTGTTAGGCTTACTGAGCAACTTCTCGGAAGCTCGCTCTTCCATCATGGCATTGAAGTATTTCATGCTGCCGAGCACGGCTTTCAAGCGCTTGCGTGAAAATGCATAGCACAATAGCGTGGCTTCATGGAATAGACTTACAGCAACGACAATGCTGCTTCATTTCTTCTTCCGTTCCAGGCAGCCGCGTGGCGTACTCGGCGACAGCTTCTCACTTCACGTGTTTGAGAAGCTGATGCTATAGGGATTGGGATAGGCTGCAGAGGCTCGATAGGAGGAATTATAGACCGGGGAGCTACTTACCCAATTTGGACATGCCTGGTTTGAGCGTCCGTCGATGTTTGAACATCACGGCAGGACAACAAACAGGAGAGACCAGGGGGACAAAGTGTGGCTGAGATCCTGGATCTCTGGAGCCAGTCGCAATCTTCGATCTGGGAAAGAGGGCAGGTAGGATCGATGATGGTTTGGTGATTTACTGGTTCGCATTTCCGTTTGGTGGGTGGCCTCACGTCAGACGGGCTGTCACATTCACTTATATCTTGTGGCACGGACTCCATCTTGTAGATCGAGGAGGGGTTTCGTTATGGACGGGCACGACGAGCAGTCTTATCCGATTATACTGGCGGTATAGTTGAAGGCGTGTGTATACGTGTACGTGTCGATGGGTCTGAATCTCTGTTGTTCTGCGATGATCCAAGATGGGAGGTGTCATCTTGGGCTTAGTGCTTGGTGTTAAGAGAAGTTGACAGGTTGGTTGGTGGGTGTAGACTTGGGGAAGAGAGGGAGCCTGTCAAACTATTTTCATGCTGACTTGTCCTAGGCGAGACTGTGGCCGATCGTTGCCCTTGGCTTGATCGAAATACACGAATACATAGGCTGGGTGGTTTTGACTGCGCAGTTGCTCATCTCAGTTGAGCAGGGTGTGATGGAAGTGAGGCCCGAAAGAAAGATTTTGAGCACTCACACCAAAGACGGCGGCAGTCAGGGACGAGGCTCTTTTTTTTCTTTCTTTTTTTCTTTCTTTCTTTCTTTCTTTCTTTCTTTCTTTTGGACCAGACTCTGATCACGGGCTTGATTAGTCTGTAGCTGTGTTGAGGTATAGATACTTTCTGCTATTGAGACTTGGACGTAACGTTATTAGCGATATGTGAGGTTCGGTATCGTATTACAGGCTGAGTATGGGATGGCCGGGACGTTTCACGTTTGGGAACACTGGGGATCGTTGTCGGTCGTTCGGTCGGTGGAAGCCTTGGTCGGGACCAGAGGTTTCTGCCAAAACCTGACAAGAGATGGAAAGCAAGTAAAATCCGTGTGTGTGTACCTTACTTGACATGTTGCTGGAACGGGAGAGTTTGGAAGATGAGGCGACCCGGTTTTTCGTCCTGTTTTGGGGCACCATTTCGGCAGACCGGGGGAACCAAGAGGTCCACGACGAACAAGAAAGGCACATGGTTTTTGGACTGACTTGTTGACTTGTCCTTGACTGAAGCTTGTGCGCCCCCCTCATCCCCTCGTCGGGACGGTGTGCAATGATGAGATTGTGGCTGTGGGTTTTGGAGAGAGGAAAAGATTAGACAAATTTTTTTTTTTACAAACTCTTGCCTAAAAAGGCAATTGGATGTAAGAGTTATCGAGTTTCTCTGACTACCAAAGGTATCCATACGAAGCACAGCTAGACAGCCGTGGATCCGAGGGTTATGGGACGTTGCTCAATGTCCGAGCACAAGGGAAAACGGATCGGCGACTCTTTTTTTAAATTCTTCTTTCCTTTTTATCTCATGATTTTCCTTACCACCCCTCCCCCCTCCGTGCCCGCTTGGACACAGACAGGCCACGCGTGTTGGGCGATCTGATCACCGGCTCTGCGACTGCAACCCACGTAACTTACTCATGTACGAAGTGTCTTCTTTACCTATCTGTCTTCCTTTGCTGGTGGTCAAAGAGAATATGAGAAGGGGGAAAAAAAAAAACATACAACACCAGGGATTCGCTGATCGTCACCGACTCAACTACTAGTCTGGCCCTCATCGGCTTGTCTATGGGAGAGCGGACGGGATCCCGAATTTTCCGATGGGTATGGTCGTATGTGCTTGTTCGTGGAAGGAGATTTCACTATGTTTGGTGAGAGTGGTCATGACTTCTTGGTGGTGATGGCAGTTTGATTGCATGAGGCTCACGCTAAATCCCAAGCTCGCGGTCAACTCTATGTAGCATTTATAGAAGAGCAAGCAAAGGTCTGAGTACCGCAAGAGCCTCAAACTTCCCTCATTTTGTGACCGCAATGATAAAGTCCTCTTTACCCCGATTCCATCGGGCCTAGATTCAAATTACAGCTACCGCCGGAAGTCTGGCATAATCTCCGACGCCGTTGTCGGTAAACCTTCAGAGAGGTCGGGAATTGGTGCTCATCACCTCACCTAGTGCATTGATGCTAAGGTAAGTATGTAAATGGGTAATTGGCACCTCTTTTCCGCCTCTCACATAATTCGCAAGAGCTTCGTTGATTACACACGACATGCATACTTTACAATCCTCCTCGCAGCTTTCCTACATCCCTAAGCTGGGATGGATAGGCATGTATATCCTCTTCGCCCATATACGTCATCTCCAACTGCAGCTGTTAATTCTCATCAGGTCTGGGTTCCATGGGCCTTAATATGGCCTCCAACTTGCAAAAGTATCTATCCAAGAAGCAAGAGCCAAATCTTCGCTTTTACAATCGTACCGAGTCTCGTGGGGCACCTCTGAAGGAACTTGGTGGAACGCCATCAAACATCATCGATTTAGTGTCTGACTCGGACATTGTGTTCATGTCTTTGGCGGACGATTCAGCAGTGGCATCCGTGCTTGACACGATTCTCGAGGTTGATCATCTTGATAGCAAGATCATAGTGGATACCTCGACGATTCAACCTTCCTTTTCGGCGACGGCTAAATCTAGACTGCAAGAGAGAGGAGCAGACTATATCGCCTCTCCTGTTGTCGGTGCCAGTCCCCTTGCTGCTAGTGCACAGCTGTTGTGGATAATGGCTGGCAAGGAGACTTCCATTGATGTTGTGAGACCTTATGTTACCGGTGTCATGGGGAAGAGTATCATTCCCACGGGCGAAGACGTTCGTCAAGCGAGCTATTTGAAGGCTGCAGCGTAAGAAAACCCAGACATGAACATCTACCTTGAAAGAATAAAAGTCCTGATGGGAACTGAATATCTAGGAACTCTCTGTCGATAGGTATGGTTGAGGTGGTCGGTGTAGCTCATACTCTGGTTGAGAAAGCTGGATTGGGGGTCGAAACCGCGGAAGCGTTGATCGAGGAGCAGATTGGCCCGTTCGGATTGATGGTATCCAATCGACTGACCTCTGGGGCTTACATGCCTCCTCGAGGCGAGCGACCGTGGTCACCGGCTGTCAATGGACTGGCAGCCGGAAGACAAGCCTTGAAGAGCGGTCCTCAGCCGAGATTGCTGTCACTCGTCTTGCAGCAGTTAGAGGAAGCCGTAGAGTACGCCGAAGGAATTGGTCGAGAAATCGATGCGTCTGCAATCTATGGGGTTATCAGAAAGGATGCGGGACTCTCTTTCGAGACGGACCAGGTCAAAAAGAGGGACGGCGATATGTAAGCGATACCTATCGTATATATATCGTCGGAGGAGGGTATAATGTGACCTCAGTCTCCGTAGTATGGTGGTGGCCTGATAGAACAGAACCTTTTTTTCTAACTCTAAAGCATTTTGCGCATGTCAGTCGGTCGATCAATCCTACGGATGCCATCTACCATGCGTTGGACTCGCAAGGTGCGTAGCCTCCAAAAAATCCTTTTGCGCAGTAATCATAGCATAAATCTGCAGAAACCAGGCAAGCCGTCTGCCGAGCATACTTACAATACTGTAGACAGTAATATGCCGTGCTCGTCCAGCTGTTGTGATAACAGCATCAGCCGCAACACTAATCGACCTGGGATCGGCCAGCAAAAGACCCGCGGCTCATCCAATGATTGACCAGACAGGCCCAGGCTTCTTCTCGGCAAGTGCCCGGCTCTGCCATGGAGACGACGGAGTCTTGGACCGGAGCTCTCACCTGTGAGGCTCTGAACAGGCATCTGACTCTCGTCTCACGCCCCCGGGGAGTGGGGTGAAGGGGAGACGGGACAGGATGAACTTTCTGAAACATAGCTTGATGCCACGCCGTGGAGCCAATCGGCGTATGGTTTTTGCCCTTGCCTGCGTCCGTTATTTTGTTCCCGACTCCAAACCAACTCCATCTCCCCGTCTCCCGCCCACGGCTCCTTCGTGCTAGTGAATCAACCTCATCACCTTTCCCGCACGTTCCCTTGAAACAAGGCCAGCAGCCCCCTTCATGTCATGTGGGCTCCGGCTCTTTTTGACAAGGGACCGCGACGCTCTGGCCTCACTTTCTCGACGGCACTATCGTATCCTCGTCGGGTTGTGCCGGCCCCAGCCCTCTTAGTATGAATACACAGGTAACAGGTCAACCCTCACCGGTAGTAAGAGTTAGATTGACCAAGGTCAACCAACGTCAGCCAAAAAGCAGATGGGCAGATGCAGGTGCCAAGTTGGATACAACACACCCCACGACAATCCGTGGAACCGCTGTCATGGGTCTCTGACCAGGGACATCCCAAGCTGACGCAGTAAACGCAGGACATGCCACTGCAAGTGACAGTGCGGGAGGGAGGGCTGCCAATACCGTCGTTCCTTTCTATGCCTATTCAGGTTGGTTCGTTTCGTTGCTCGAACTGAGCTTACACGAGGGGACGAATCGAACGCTCCAGCATAGCAACAAGTTTACCTCAGATCGAGTCAGAGTACGCTGGCTGACCGTTCATTTTGCAACTCTTGTTTTTACACTCCTCCGCTGATTTGGTTGTTGTATCATTCGTTCCCTCCAAGTGGGAATCGTACCCTATATTTGTCTATATCACGTCTCACTCGTGCCCGTTTCCCGGCATGCGAACCTCCCGGGGCTGGGCCTGGATTGCGCTCGCGACCTCCTGCCCTCTTTCTTCACCGTCCCGTCTCCTCCCCATGTCAAGTCTTGCGGACACATGACCCCCTTCCCGAGTCCCTAGAGCCCCGATACGCGAGGAGGATCATGAGGGAGAAGCGAAAGCAAGCAGGACAGAGGCATGCCCCGCCCTTGCCGGCATCCGCCGGACCTGATGCTTGTCTCCCCGTTAGCTTCTCTCAGTTCCTGCAGCTCGTGTTACGACTGCCAGCCGTACTCGTAGCGTACAAGCCGCGAACAAGACATCATAAGCCGTGATGCGGGAACATGACCGCGAGGAAACCCAAGCCTGTCCACCTGTAGCACTTCCCGGCTGGGGAGCATGCCAGGCCGCAGACAAGTTCAACCCGGGCACCCCCTCCCCTCCTCCATTACTTGCGCAAGATATCTACACCGCGTGGTTCTGTTGCATCGGTGGGTCGGTATTTAGACCCCTCTGCCACACATACACACAGGCACGCTGTTTCTCTATATTCCATGTCATTATCTGGGGGGGCCGGGCCAAGTTCTCTTCCCGTGTCGGACGAAGCTGAGGCAGAGCGCGGCTGGGCTGCGGATGCGGCATGCAGGAACAGGCGGTCTGCCTCTCCTTCGTCCCGCTGCAGGCCTTGCGCACGGCACGCACCAAACGCAACATCTCGAAGCTAGTGTTTTGTTCTGTTGGATCCCCTGGTTTCCTCGTTTCCCTTCGTATTATACATAGGTGTGGCCAGCCCACCCGCCCTTCCGTAGCACACACTCACCCACACACCCCCATATCGGATCCTCAAGAGGTCTGAGTGTCAGACTGGACAGAGACTCTATTTCGTAGCTCCAAGTTTTCTTTCTTTCTCGAGTCTTGGGCCTGTGGCTCATCCACCTCGTATTTCTCACGTCTACATGTTCCATTCATACGCACGAGTTGTAAGACCGTGAGCAACACAGTCAAGCGGCGTAAAAGGGTGGAAAGACATGTCGCTCAGATTCTATCAGACTCCCGGTCCGGAGCGGCCATGGCGCCCGCCGGTGATGGACGAGGACTGCCGGCGCTACCGCCGCCGAGCAAAGCGGACCGACAAGTGGATTCCACCCCAACTTGCCTTTGAAGAAGTGATCAGGAATAACACGGAATCGGTGAGTGATATCTGCCTGCCAGCGCATGTGTATTCCAAGGGGACGACTGGAATTCAAGAATGACTCTGACTAACAGTCGGATGTCTTCAGCCGTGCTCACTAAACGACTTTGTGGACTATCTCGTCTACGTCGAGCAGGACGCGGAACCGCTGCAATTCTTCCTATGGTACTGCGGCTACGTCCACTCATGGACGACTCTGGCGCCCGAGCAGCGTGCTCTTGCGCCGCGTTGGGATCCGGACCGCGGCAGGAAGCTCACTGCCAAGGAGAGGAGGGCCAAAAACTCGAGTAAAGTGAGCAACATTCTCGAGATGCTCGACGAGGACAGCAGCTACGCCCAAGCAAAAGCGGGAGGGAACCATACGCGGAACACGTCTTCGGCAACAAACTTCTCTCACCCTAGAGCAACTGGTCTCAGAGACGGTGAAAAGGAAGAGGTGGAAGAGGGGACAGTTCCGCAAGGTAAGACCACCAAAGTCGAATGCTTCATGACATGCTAGTCCCGTCAGATATCACCGAATCTCGTTCTCATCGCTTATACAAACCCAAACCCAAACTCAAACTCACTAACATCTCTCCCTGCAGCACCAGCATCATCACAACCCTTCCGCGCAGACATCAACGCCATAACAAAACACTATATCCACGCCGACGCCCCGCGCCGCCTGAACCTCACAAAAGACGACCGCACCGCCGTCCTCAAAGCAACATCCTCGACAACGCACCCCTCGGCCCTCCTCCCGGCCTTTGAAAAAGCAGAGGCCCTCCTGCGCGGCAAACTCCACCCGGACTTCATCCGCCACAGCATGGCCAACGCGAACCGCGCCGCAACGCACCTCCTCCGCCTCCTCGGACTCGTGCTGCTCACCCTAGGCCTCGGCCTCGACGCCACGCTCATCCTGTCCTCATTTTCGCGGTACTACCGCCTCCTCTCCACACCTCTACTCTTCTTCGGCCTCGCGATCCTCGTCGCGGCCCTCGACGGCGTCTCGCTACCCCTCCACCTCGCGCGCAGACGCCACGTTCGGCCGTGGGAGGTCCCGGACCTGGAAGCCGGCCGGGGCAACGGTGCAGGCGTGTACAAGAACAAGAAGGAAAGGGTCCCCCACCGCCGCGCCGCGACGAGCGAGAGCGTCGCGGGCGCCGTCGACCCCCTCCGCAAACCCGCGCTCTCGACGCTCGGCGCGGAGAATCATCTGTCCTTCAAGGGTGAAGAGTGGGTTGCCGCGTACGAGCGCCGGTGGCTTTGGCGGCGCGTGTTTGAGCGCAGCCGGGCGAGCCGGAACAAGCACCTCCGGATCCTGCAGGACGGCGTCGTCGCGGGGGCGGTGTTGTGGGCTTCGTTGGCGACGATTGGGGTTGGTGTTGGGTCGGTTTTTATACCCTCGTATCATTTGTTTTGAGTCAGGTTTAATGGATGGATTCATTGGCGGGAGGCATTTACGTTGAGAGGTACACTTACACTTATACCATGGGTTCCATGACAGTCTTTTCTGGAGTTTTTGTGTGGAAGCACAACGGGTGGGTGCCCGGCGATTCAAGCATTAGATATGCGGATCTGCGACATCGTATAATACAATATCAAGATTTTAATGACTGGAACTTTATGACCTACACTGCCATGAATAACCGCTAATTCGTCCCGCATGTGTACTCAAAGTAGAATAGGCAGGAGCGCAAGTGTTGAGATATGTATTATGCTCCAAAACCCCTGCCCAGCCGACCCTTCTTATCTACACTTTAATCATAGAATGACGACGACCGTAGTAAACAACGAGGGGGTCGTCAGCAGGAAGAAAAAAACCAAAAAAACAGGTCAAAAAGACAAAAGCTCAGGTGCCTAGTCCGAGACTCGAACTAGACCACCTTACGAAACCCTCCATCTGCACTGGGGTGTACAGACTTCTCGAGATTTCATACCAAGTTCGTTACTAACGGACCAGGGCGTTATACCGCTCGACCATGGGGATCGATTGGGCTTGGTTGACGAAAGAGCGACCTCGAGTGGATATAGAGGCAAGGAAGGCAAGCGCTGAATCACCGGTGCCTTGGTCGGGTGGTCCGTTGCATATTCCACCTTGCGTATTCCGCCACCAGTTTCTAAATCCCGTGTCTAGGAGTACCAATCCAAGAAGGATCTCACGGCTCCAAAGGGAGGTATGGAGAGAGTGGTCGAATGCTTCAAAAGGTATCGGTATCTTTTTCCCTTCTTCTAAAACATGGCTCAAATAGGGGGTACTTTTTTTTCATGCTTTCTACATCTACCTTGCTTACGACTTGCCTGCCGCTTGTTGCTGCTGGTCGTAATAAAGCTCCTCTGCCGTTGTTATGCATTGCATATTCGCGCCGAGCTTGTTCATCGTCTCCAACCACTCGTCGTATCTAAGCGTCGGGTCAGTCTACAGCTTCCTGGGGTAATGGATCTGACAATCACTTACTCGTCAGAGTCGAATACGATACCGCCACCTAAGAACATCACAAGTCAGTATACGAAATATCTCACCACCCAAAAAAAAAACTTCAAGAAAACACTGGATAGGGGGTCGGGATAGGGGGG